>NC_056660.1:60055000-60355000 GCF_018350195.1 Panthera tigris
TAATTGTTAATTTAGCAACAACAGTATGAACAGGAATTTCAATAATTTCAGTTTTCAGTAATATATGAAAAGACTGGTTCATGAAACCAAGGGTTAGAATAATATTGATGGCTTCAAATCCAGTTACTAATGTAGAATCCAAATAAAACAAGGGAGAGGAAACTGGGGAGTTGTTCAATGGGTATAAGGTTTGTATGAAAAATGAATAAATTCTAGAGATCTGCTGTACAATACAGTGCCTGTAGCTAACAATAATGTATTGCACATTTAAAAATTGTTGAGAGTAGATCTCATGTTACGTGTTTAAATAAATAAATAAATAAATAAATAAATAAATAAATAAATAAGAAAGCTAAGAGCTTCATGAAGTATCTATGGTAATGGCAATATGATGCCAGGTTAAATAAAGTTGCTTTCAGAAAAATTTTCTCAGATGTTAAGAAAAAAATATTTTCACTATATTGTATATCAGAAAACAAATTTAATCATTATTGTCAGTCACCGTTTCCCTCATTTCAGTGATTGAAATGGAATGCCCATGCAACCTGAAGTTAGGCTTTAAAAAGAGCCAGTATTATTAGCCTAAACCTTGGAAAATGTCGGAAGCCAGTTTTAAGTCTCAAAAAACATATACTTTATCTTCTTAATTTATCTAGAATTTCTTCAAATATCACATCCAAAAATAATAAAAGCTATACTTCATTTAACATTATTTTCACTTTGACTTATGAATAATGCAATCTTTTGACAAAGTACTATTTTTTAACCCTTTAATATGTATTTGGTTAGGTATAAACAACAGTTGTCACAAAATAGCCTACTACCTTCTTCTGCTACTTCCATATTTTTTATTGAAAATAAACATTTGAAAAACTGCATTATCATTAAATATATTTTAACATCGAGCTAGAAAGTTATCATCAAAACTTTATCATGTTCAAATGTGAAAATATTTTGCTATCTTAGAAACTGGCTTGCTGAAAAGAGTACGATCTGCCATGAGTTGAATTTTCCTTGTAACGCAATTGTAAAAAAAGTACCAGTTTTGTACAATGCTGATGACTTGGAAATTAGAAATACATAATGTAAATTGAGGGTAAATTTTCTTTAATTTTATCAAATTGTTTTTTCCTAATTGTATACCAAATGACTCAAAATATATCTGAAAAATACAAGCTTGGAAAAATCGATAGGAAACTAATTTTATAATGGTGAGAAAGTTAATATAAAAGTAGCTTATAACATGTACATTTGCATAAACATTTATTTTACAATTAACATATGATATTTTGTTACATGTTTGTTTAGATAAAAGACTCCTCTTACAAATATTATTATTTTTTTAAAGTAAGCTTCGTGCTCAACATGGGCTTGAACTCATGACTCTGAAATCAAGAGTTGTATGCTCTACTAACTGAGCCAGCCAGGTGCCCCTATTTTAAAAAAATTAATAGTAATTGACTATTTCTATTTACACTTAAAGACAAATTATTAACCCAAAGAATTATTGTTTATAAGATAAATTCAAAACAACTTCATCTTTTTTGGCTAAAATAAAAATATCTCCTTAATATATACATAGGACTGCAAGTATGAATCACTGGAAAACTATAAACACTTTTTGTTAGTGAGTCCTTAAATAAGAAATGTCTTATTGGGCCAGCTTAAAGTAAGATTTGTTTTAGGGGGAAAAAAAAGAAAAGAACCTTTCAAACATAAGTAATTTATAGAGATCATGGTATTTAAGTAAATTATATACATAGGACTTCAACTGTGAATCATCAGAAAACTGTAAACACTTCTTATTACTGAGTCTTTAAACAGGAAATATGTTATTGGGACAGCTTAAAATAAGATTCGCTTTAGGGAAAAAAAAATGGAAAGAACCTTTCAAGTGTATGTTATTTACAGAGATCATGGTATTTGATTAAATATTAGTTTAATAAGAATTTATTTATAAGCCAAAAATACTCGAATCACATTGGAAAATGGAAGTGATACAAAATGCAATAGTAAAAAAAAATGAATAGTGGGAGGACAGAAAGGAAAAAATCCATCAGACTGTAGGATAAACAATAATTTGGAAATTGTGTGCATAGGATGTAAACCTGCTCCATGACAAGGAAGTATGAGTTAAACAGGCCTAAAGATTGGGGCGCTTGGGTGGCTCTGTCAGTTAAGCGTCCGACTTCGGCTCAGGTCACGGTCTCGTGCTCCGTGAGTTTGAGCCCCACGATGGGCTCTGTGCTGACAACTCAGAGCCTGGAGCCTGTTTCAGATTCTGTGTCTCCCTCTCTCTCCGACCCTCTCTCAGACCCTCCCTCGTTCATGCTCTGTCTCTCTTTGTCTCAAAAATTTAAAAATATATATATTAAAAATAAATAAATAAACAGGCCTAAAGCAGTATAGCAGGGACTCAATTTTGGTAGTTGGATGGTGTGATCAAAACCACAGGAAAGAAGCCGACATGTTCTGTTGACAAAGGTACAACTTACACTGTCAAAGTGTTTACTGTCTAGTGAACTAGATTATTGTTATCTATTGTCCCTACATATTGTTACTGGATTATAGTTAACTGTTATCAATTAAAAATCTGTTAAGTGGTATACTGAACATACGCAATAAAGAAACCAATCTAACAGAAGCAGATTCACTTACTAAATACACACGTATGGAGGATCTGCTATGCCCAGACACTGCACTCATCTCTAAGAATAAATCGGTCAACATGAAAGGCAGTGCCTCTACTCTCAAAGAACTAATATCTAAAGTGATTGTTTTTACCAATTTTTTGACAAAAAATATGGTAGCCCTGACAAATCACGCTGCCCTGCTGGACAGGCAATAGCAGTTTAGAACAGTAATTAAGATGTGGTGTACAAAAAAAAAAAAAAAAAAAAAAAAAAATTCTAATCTTTAATTCTGGAGAATCCATTGCAGTATCTTAAGGAATTCCAAGAGAAAAATGAAAGATTCCTGGCTGAAATAATAAGCCAACTCATGTTGTTGTAGTATGAACATGAATAGTGAAACTACCCTGACTCAAATTGGATTCAGATTCTACCATTCACAAACCCTGAAACCTTTCACAAATTACTTATAAGTGTAGAGTTTTAGATTTATACTAAGTATCTGATGTACCAAAATTCAGCACTTCAAACAAAGAAGTGTTATAAAAGTTTCCTGTACATATTGCACAGAATCTTAGTACTTGATATGAAAACAAAAACAGGTGAAGTTACTCTGTCTGAAGTGAAGAGAGAGGGTCCAATCCCTTGAGCACTAGACCCTTATTTTGGTTATTCTGAGTTGGCTCATGAGACACTTTCTAAAAAACCCACTGGAAACCTAAGGAGCAGAGTTGAAAAACTCCTCACCTAGTCCATCTTCATTTAGCAGGGAATATACTCCAGAGAATTTATTTCCATCCTCTTCTGCAGTTAGTTGTGGCCTACTTGAAACTAAAATTTACCCCCCTAAACACCAGCTTATCAGACGTTCCACCACTGTGTAACTATTTGGAAGGAAACAGCAATGCATTACTCAAAGGGAAAATAAAAATGAATATTATAATCCATTTTGTTAGAAGACTCAAAGTGTACACCATTTTGTTAGATGTAAAAAAAAAATCTCTTTTCCACTCTGATTTTATAGGATTCTGAGAAAGGGGAAATCAGAGGACAAATGTACAATTTGGAAAGGACATACTGCAATAATTGCAATAATACTTCTCCATGATGTCTAGAGACAAATTTTACTAACTATACCATGACTTTCTCTCTCTCTCTCTCTTTTCCTAGATCTATTTGCACTTAAAAGTATTCATGTTATGAGTAAAGATCAAAGTCATACTAATTTCTAAGGCTGTTAAATTTATTAATCAATTAAACTAATATTAATTGAATATGCAATGAAACCCTATGTATACTAAAAATAAGCAATATAATATTCATACATGAAAAACTATAATCAGTATAATGATGCTAAGTTATTAACCAATGCTCACAGGGTTTACTTGAAAATTCTTTCAGTTCTTAAGAAATTTAAAAAGTTTTATAAGTAGTTACAATGAAATACAGTGTGGAGTTGTCACTTTACATATAATCAATTGAAACTTCTCCCATTTACCATTATCTAATTTAAAATGGAAATATGATAGCACCTTGCTTAGCCCATTAATCCCCAAATAATCTATCATAGCTTATAATAAATAAGCTATAACTTGGTTGTCAGTAAGCTGTACTAAATTGTCAAATTTAATATACCTGCGTTAAGTTCTGTTGGGGTTTTTTGGACTTGTGAAGAAAAATTTTATTCAATGCAAAATCTATTGATACTTGGAAGATAAATATTGAAACATTTTTTATAGAAAGAGGCAGATGTAATAAGAGAAAGAAAAGGTGAAAAAAGAGTAAAAGAATGGAGAGAATTAAAAGAAGATAAAAGAAAAAAAACAAAGGGGAAGGAGACACTTAAATTTAAAAATTAAATAGGAAATATAAGGATAATTTTCATTTATAAGAAAGCACAGAGGATAAATTAAATGTATGAATAGTGTTATATTTATACATTAACTCATCAATGATTTATTGAATATTTACCATGTCCCAGGAATTCTGAAGTTGTCAGGAATATAGACAGTGCCAACTAGGAGGCTGCAGTTTACTGGGGACAATGACAAGTCAATGGACATCATAGTACTGTGTTATGAATGTTTTAATAAAGAAAATCCCAGCTACATACATACATACATACATACATACATATATACATACATACGTACATACATACATACATACATACATACATACATACATAGGACATCCATATAGTTCTGGACATCCTTTTAGTTCTGCAGGTCAGAAGTGCCGTATGGGTCATCACAATGTCCATAGGAATGTGTTCCTTTCTGGAGGCTCCCGGAACAAAATCCACCACTTTGCTCAATTGTATGATTGTAAGAATTCAGTTCCTTGCTGCTATTGGACTAAGGTTTCTATTTTCTCGCTGACTGTAAACTAAGGACATTCCCAGTTTCTAGAGGCTGCCACATTTCTTGGCTCCTATTCTCCTTTTCCCCTCAAACCTAGCAATAGCAGGTCTAGTCCTCACAGTGCATCTTTCTGAAACCACTCTTCTGCCTTTCTCTTCCACTTTTAGGGAATCATGATTAGATTGGGTCCACCCAGACACTGCAGGAAAGCCTCCCTACCTCGATATCCTTATCCTTAATCACATCTGTAAGTCCTTTTGTCATGTTAAGTAACATATGTCTGGAGATCGGGGTTTGGATGTCTTCAGGGGTGAGGGCATTATTCCATCCACTGGGGAAACAGTAGGTAAGATCCTTAACAAAAACATATATATACAAAAACCAAATTTTAAAGAACAAGTAAGATTTCCCCAGAGGAAGAAAAAATAGTTTAGCAAGAACATTTCAGAGAGAGGTTTATGAGTCAGAAAAAGGAAATGGCACTTTTGAAAAAATGTCTCAGTTTAGCAAGTTTAGATGTCATGAAAGTCTCAAGAGACTATCAGGAGAGTGAAGTGTTTCCTAAGCCATGCCTCGGTGTTTGAGTTTTATTCTAAATGTAGTAGAAAACCATGGGAGCACTTTAAGAAAAAAAGCAGTATCATATGTTCATTTTATAAAAGTTACTGACAGTACCCTGAAAAGGAATTGCAGCAAAGGGTCAAAACTGGAGGAACAGAGAAAAGTTAGGAGGATAATTCAATAAATGGGAGGAGAAATGGCATCAGCTTTATCATAGGCAGTGACAGTGATGACCTTGAAGAGAGGATGGAGTCTAACAATATCCAGGAAATATAAGTAAGAGAATTTGACAATAAATTGGATATGGGGGATAAAGTTAATGGGGGAGAAAGAATGATTTCAAGACTTGTAGCTTTGGAAGCTCAGGCTGGGAGATGAAAGTGTCAACTCACGTTCCTTTAAATGTATGCCCAAGGAATTGTAGTAAGTAAGTCTGGAAAGGCTGATTTATTCTGTGATATACTGGGCTTGGCTGCCCTACACTGAAACTTCAGTTAGAAAAAAAGCTTTGAAAACAACTATATCTTTATAAGATGTTGCTCAGTCCATATAAAATCTATACCATTGCTATTCCTCATTAATATCATATCATTTATCTATAATTCTAAATTGACATAAATCTAAATTTCTAACTGACATGGAAATTCAGGGCATCAACAGTATAACATCCTTCAAGTTTTAAAGGAAGAGAGGATATACATCAAGGCATGAGAGTATCTTTGGTGTCTACGAAGCCTCACACTGTAAGAAAGGTACATGTTATAACGGAAACATTAGTTGGAAATCAGTTACAAAAAGACATCTTCCAGCTCTATCATTTCTAAAAGTATTTTAATAGAATAGCTACAGATTAGTCCATGAAAAAATTTCATGAACCCCCCACAAAATCATTCAGATGTTATTTTCATTTCTGTTACTAATTTCTGTAAAAATTACTAGGTATCCTTAGAGGACCCCTGATTTCATGGCTTTGGGTAGGAAAAAGAAATAGGCTGATGTGAACTCTCTCATCATTAACTAACATTTAAAGTACATTCAAGATGTGTTGAAACCATCTTAAAGGGTCTCTCACTGGCCAAGGTGTAATAATTAGATAATTAAATATTAAAAGTTATCATGGTATTTTTGATCATTTGAATTTATAAAATTCTATGAGTGCAAAGAGAAAATTATATGAGGTACAGAATAATGTATATAGTTACACAAGGTTAAAAAGATGACAGAATAGAATAGCTATAATTTTAAATTATTTTTATATAGAGGGGTATTTTATCCTAAACTTGATTATAGAACATATATACATATGCATATATATGCGTACATATATATTATACATTTCTTCTGGAAGTAGAAAAGTACAAACAGTGAAATGGTCAGAAAAAAATATCCTCAAGTACTGAAGAAATGTAGCAAATATAAGAAGGTTAGAAGTGAGTCTAAATACTACCACTGGTGATCATACCAAAGGACTAATTATTAAAAAGACCAGCCACTATTTCAAAAACATAAATTACTCAAAGATTTCAAAGAATAGACTTATGTAGACATGATCCTTTACTAAAAAATTTGAAAAAAAACTAGTAAATTACAAATTTTGTAGAAATACAGTTAAGCTATATATGGGTTTCTAATCATAAAAGACAGACATTAAACACCATGATATAAAAAGTAAACCTTCATTACATTGGAAAAGAAAAGAGAGACAGACAGACACACACATACTCAGGATAATATCAAATGCTTTAATTTGAAACAATCTCCCCATATCTTGGGTCCCACCCAAGAGCCAACACTTCAGCAATCATAAATACATAACTTTTGTATGGTATTCTTTTTATCATGTTTTGAAAGAGAACTAGAGAACATGTAAAAATAATATATAGTATACTAAATGAAACTCTGGAATATGGGAAAAGTGGCAATGAAATGAAACAGTAAAGATGCAAACAAGTTTATGTTACAAGCACCTTGTAACTTTCAACTTTTATCTCTGTCTCCTTAAATCAGTGAGGCTGTGGTCTGTTCAGGATCTCTTTTCCTACATTGCAGTTTGAGAAGGGCCTTGAGGTCCTGCCCATGTTCTAATGTTCAAAAAGTGATGGTTGGGTAAGTCATGTTTTAGTTACTCTATCAAATCTAATGGCAGATTTCCTCCAATACAACTTTGCAAAGTAATCCAACATTTTCAGTACATAGGCTGTGCCCTCCAGAAGGAGGCTTTGCACTTCTCTAACTGGATTATGCTGTAATCTAGTTTTATTACAGACCTTTTTTAAAAGGAGGCATCTTGTAAACGTGGGTATTGAGAATTTCATTGATGCATGAGGCAAGGTCCCAGATAAAGATCCCAATTTTTTTCTTCAGCAAAAAAACAATTATTTTATTTGTTCCTTTAGTTCCCTTTTCCCCACTTTTGCATACTTAGAGACAATTCTCCATGGGTGTCCTTCATGTACACACATGAGTTGAGCAGAGGCCAGAATGCCTTATTTCTAAAGTATCTTTTGAAGGATGTGTGTATAGCAAACAGCCTTGGAAGATAGAGTATTTCCCTCCAGAGCAGATAACAGGTATGTTTACTGTCAATTATAAAAGATTTGAGTTCCTAAGAAAAAGGCTCCTCTCCTATAATTCACTCCACTGTGTGTGCAAAAATCACCTCTTCTTATATCACTCTTTAGAAATACAGGTTTACAGAACAGGTGCAATAAGAACTTGATACACTGACTGTAGCCATTGAAATGATTAATTCCTTCATCTTTGTTCTAAAAGGGTGATATCTTCAGACAGCACCCATGAAATAGTAAGAGGCTAATGTTTAAACTTGCAAAGGGGGTAACACCCTTTACAGTTCTTGACGGTTTTAGCAATGGAGATGGGATGATGACAAAGACATGATTTCCTGGAAGGGAAGAATGAGTCCTGGTGGGCCAGTGAAGAGAATTTGTGGAATGGGGAAGCAGATTCAAAGGTGGCTGCTAACCATCCTCTGGGCAAGTAGACTTTCTCATTGCTATTGTAGTCAGCCTTAGGTCCTCCTGGGTAGGCAGAAATTTCTGATCCCTTCCAGGTAAGTTACAGAGACATGTGCTGATACTAAGCATGAAAATGTAAAATTTGCAACTGCTATGTGCAAAACCAGGTGAATCACTGAAACTTTGGATAGTTCACTTGTGAAAGAGATGAGTGCATAATGCTAATTAAGGGACCATTGTATTCCCTGAACAACTTTACAGCCCACCTTCTCCTGTAGCATGTTGAGCCAACCTTATTCCTTTTGGAGACAGGAATATTTCAGAGTTTCTTGCAGTGGTGGGTCCTGACTGTTCTAAGGCTGCTTTTGGCCCTACTTGGGAGAGTTTTCTGAGAAAGACAAATTCCCTAAGGAAACAAAAGATGACACATTGACTAGTGTACGTGCTAAGGGCCTGAACTCTGATGTGACCAATTGCTATGGAGCTGCTGATCAAGTCCGCACCTCACAGACTGTCACTGTTGTTGGCTGGATCTATCATCAAATCACACATGGAAACATTCACTTTAACAGACTGGGCACAAATAAAGGACTCTATTGTTCTGATGTGGAGTATACAGCTCCATGCTGACTTTATGACTGTTATCAGAAGTTGACCCATTTGTAGGCAGTGAGAGGGGCACAATCCTGTGAGACAATTGCCCAAGACTGCTGCAAAGAAATTAAGTAAATCAGACTTCCCTCCCACTCTCAGGGTGAAATTATTCTACTGGGATAGAGCACACTGATTTTGTGGTATTGCGTGGGAGAACAACCCTAATCCCTGGGGGTATGAGGGAGAGAAAGGAACTATATAGATATAGATATACATGTCTAAGGTATAGACAGTATATTTTTTTCTATTGCAATATGTCTCCAAAGTCTCCCCTGAAAACCTTCCTGTTGTGGGGCTCTCACACACAAACTGTTGCAAGTTCCTTTAAATTTAACTCACCCACAGAGTTGCCATTCTCCTCCAGGTGGCTCCAACCATGATTTAATAATCACCATTTCTCTTATTATCAAAATTCTGTCAGAAAAAGCTGAGAAAAACTCTCAACAATAGCCAAATTATGGAAAGAGCCTAAATGTCCATCAACTGATGAATGGATAAAGAAATTGTGGTTTATATACACAATGGAATACTACATGGCAATGAGAAAGAATGAAATATGGCCTTTTGTAGCAACGTGGATGGAACTGGAGAGTGTGATGCTAAGTGAAATAAACCATACAGAGAAAGACAGATACCATATGGTTTCACTCTTATGTGGATCCTGAGAAACTTAACAGAAACCCAAGGGGGAGGGGAAGGAAAAAAAAAAAAGAGGTTAGAGTGGGAGAGAGCCAAAGCATATGAGACTGTTAAAAACTGAGAACAAACTGAGGGTTGATGGGGGGGTGGGAGGGAGGGGAGGGTGGGTGATGGGTATTGAGGAGGGCACCTTTTGGGATGAGCACTGGGTGTTGTATGGAAACCAATTTGACAATAAATTTCATATATTAAAAAAAAAAAACTTATACAACTCAACACCAAAACCACAAATAATCCAATTACAAATGGGCAGAAGACATGAATAGATCTATCTCCACAGAAGACATACAGTCTGTTAACATACAGTTAACAGACACATGAAAATATACTTAGCATCACTCATCATCAGGGAAATGCAAATAAAAACTACAATGAAGGGACATCTGGGTGGCTTAGTTAAGCGTCTGACTTCAGCTCGGGTCATGATTTCATGGTTTGTGGGTTCGAGCCGCACATCAGGCTGTGTGCTGACAGCTTGGAGCCTGAAACCTGCTTCAGATTCTGTGTCTCCCTCTCTCTCTGCCCCTCCCCCGTTCATGCTCTGTCTCTCAAAAATGAATCAATGTTTAAAAAAATTAAAAATAAAATCTATAATGAAAAAAAAAAAAGAAAAAGCTGAGAATGTGCCCAGCTTCTGCACCTTTCCGAAAAACAAACAAACATACAAACACCTGTATACACCTGCATATGTCTGCCCCACTCTCATTCATTCTCTATAGCTCAGTGACCCCCTGGCCAACATGCATCTTATTTGGGGACCCCCAACAATTGTGACCAATTTTTTTTATCCGGGGGGCCACGTTGGTACTACTGTCAACTTCTACTCCTGACTGACGTCGGCTACAAGTGAGACACACAGTTTTAAATATTTCAGTTGGAAAATCCAGAAACCAAGAGTCATCAACATCTCCCCCTGAAAAATCCAAGTTCTAGCAATTTAAAATTATTTATGACTTTAGTTCAGCCCCTCATGTTTCCAAGCTTGATTTAGTGCAGTCACTATATAACCATCATCCATGCTTCCAGTCTTGTTTCCTGAGTCTGGTTTCTGTTCTTTAAAAAGAAAATAATCTTCCTACCATGAATAATCACATGACTTTTTGCTTAATATTCATCAAGAAATCAAACACCACTGAGAATAAAGGGCAAAATTCCCAGCACGGCCTGCAATGTCCTTCGTGACCTGTCATTGGTTTCATCCAGAATTGCCCTTCCTATTCCCCATACCTTCTCCATATACTTAAGTACAAGTATATACACTTGAACTTTGCACATGTTCTTGCAGCTCCCTTTATACATCATGCTTCCTCCTCTTCTAGCGTTCTCTTCTTTCTGCCTACAGTTTCGTTCATTGCATAATCCATAATTATGGATCTTTAATATTAATTTTTTAATAGTAAAAATCCTTGCATTCTCAATGTCTCATTTCTTTTCTGATTTAAATTCTTCTCAGGAATTTCATCAGTTGCTCACCAATGTGTTTTCACAGCACCCATACATGACTTTAAAATAGTGCTGTCCCTCGCTTTGGCATTATTCTACTTATTTGTCTTATCTTCAAATACACAATAAGCTCTTTGGTCTGAAGCTACCTCAGCAAAACACCAGTCAATAAATTCCAAACTCAATGTAAATATTCAATAAATGTTCACTGGATGAATTAACACATGATTGCATTCCACAATAGTATTTCAATTATTAAATTTTGTATGGCGATATGGTCAATTGAAAAGAAAGTGGAAATAAAAAATAGTTTCAAAATAGTCCTTTTGGATGAAGATAATTTAGCTTTCATTCTATTTTATACTATTGATTTAATATTTTTATGCAAAAAGTTACTTGTTAAAGCATAACCCTAACCTTTTATGAGCATATGAATAATGAATACTCCTTTTACACACAATTAGCAATTAGGTTTTCAGATTAGTTATTTGTCACATTGAAAAGAGCACAGTTCTCCGATTAAAGGATGCTAAGCAGATAAGAATTAATGTTGAGCAGATCTTCACGAGACATTAGAGATTCAGTGGGTTGTCCTGGAAACATGAGAGCAACATAAAGTGAAAGAGAAAGGAAACAAATGAGAGATTAAAACACAGATGATAGGAAACTGTCTACTCTTCCATGTCACTTAGTTCTGCTCTGTGTTCTAGTGCTTCAGAGAAACATTACAGTTAACACAATGGAGAGACTTAGGCTGCTTTTATATTTTGGCTATTGTGACTAAAGCTGCAATAAACACAGGAGTGTAGCTATCTCTTCAAGGTCCCGATTTCTTTGGATATATACCTAGAGGTGCAATTGCTGGATTGTATGAATGAATGGATAAGAACATGTGGTCTGTGTACGTGTATGTGTGTGTGTGTGTGTGTGTGTGTGTGTGTAATAATATAATGTTATATAATAATACATATATTATATATGATATATAATAATGGATGAGAATTATGAGAAAGAAGGAAATCTTGCAATCTGCAATAACATGGGCATTATGCTAAGTGATATGTCAAAAAGGAAAGACAAATACAGTATCATATCACTGATACATGGAATCTAAAATAGCTGAACTTAAATTTATAGAACAGTGGTTACCAGGGACTGGGGAGGGACAGGGGGAACAGGGAGATGTTGGTGAAGTTGTAAGGTTGTAAGATAAATAAGTTCTGGGGACCTAATGAACAGCACGGTGGTTATAATTAACAATACTGCATTATATACATGGAAGATGCTAAGGGAGTAAATCTTAAATGTTCTCACTGCAAAAAACAAAAACAAAAAACAAAAACCAGAAATGGTAATTATGTGATATGTTGGAGGCATTTGTTAATGCTACAATGGAAATCATTTCATAATACATAGGTGAATCAAACGAATACATTGTCTACCTTAAACTTACACAATGTTGTATGTCGATTATATCTCAATAAAACTGGGAAAAAATAAAAACACAGGAAACTAAGACAAAACAAGAAGTAATAGAGAGTGGAAGTGCTGTAGCATCTTCTAACTGTGAGGAAGAAAGTCAACCTAATGAGGTGAATTGGTTGGAGTCTGGGAAAGAGCTTGTAGGAAGAAGGTAGAAATGGGAACATTTCAAAAGCATGTCAAACATGTAGATAAAGAAAAAAATCTTTTTTTAAAATTTAAATTTATGTACAATTTGCTTTTAATAACAATTTTAATTTATGAATTCACATGCTGTTAAAATACTGAGTAGTAATATTAATGGGATAGTTCTGGAAAAAATAAAGTGAATATATCTCTATGTGCAAGTGGTAAAATTTCCTCCGAAAATGCAAAAGGAAATAAAAAGTATTTCCTTGTTTGACCATTTTACTTACTTTTATGACTTATCCCTCTGTTTTGCTCTATTTTTTACATTAAAACAATTTTTATTTTTCCTCAATAATCTCTGTGACGAGCGGCTGAATACGAAGGCTTTTATTTTTGCTGCAGTGCATTCCATAAAACTAACAATTAACACAGTATATTTCAAGTTTTTATGATCAGTTTTCCCTAATAATTCTCTTATTATAATCATAATTTAAAAATTATGCCAGAAATACAGCCAGTGGTAAAAAAGCTATATATATTAATTCAGCCTCACTCTTTAGCAGTGGTTCTAGACTCTGTCACTATCAATGCTTATAAGTTATAAAACGTCCCTTTTAAATTCTAGTTCCAAAAATATTAGACTAAAATGTCTTTCTCAAAGGTAATCCTGGTGAGCACTACCAAACAGCAACTTCAAAGAGGAATCTCCTCTCTTTCCCCTCTGCTGCTGTCCTGGTTGCCTTCATTGTTGTGTAAAACCAACCATTCTGAAAGAGTGAAATTCCCTTCTATTATTTACATTTCATCGTTTTCTCTTTCATTTACTAGTGAAAGGATATGCACCTATGACCTCCCCACATCTGTTGTCTACAGTTTTCACCTCTAACTTCCTCAAAACTTTCCACTTGGTCATTTTCTCAACAGGGCACAGAATTAAAGGAGATTGCGTAACACATTATAGATGTGGATACACTGATACCACCCCCCATAAAACAAACAAACAAACAAACAAACAAAAACAAAAAACAAAAACAACCAATCCAACAACAATAAAAACAAATAATGTAAGTGAATTCAATGTACAATATAGATTACAATATAGATACATGAATAAATCTATATTCCAATTTCTCTTAACTATCATTCAATGATCCATTCAACAAATATTTATCAAACGTTTATCATGTGTCTGGCACTGCACTACAGATACTGTGATGGGCCCATGAGGATGCCAAGAGTGTGATGTACATCAGCACTGAGAACATGGATCAGTGAATAGGCAATGGCAGCTCACAGAAGAGACAATAAGCTCAAGCATCAGGAACGACTGAAATAGTTGAGTCTTAGATTATGAGGATTTGGTGACAGACAACATGGAACAAGAAGAAAGAGACCAGTATTTTAACCAGAGAGATGACTGAGAGTCTAAAAAAGAGGGGGGAGCAAGTAATCACAGATCAATTGTGTATGGCTTATTCCGAAACAGTGAGAAAAATGGCAAGTCTGGCTAGGCTAGATTTATATAATAAGGAATTGACATGCCTCCTTGAAGCATTTGGGCTTCATTTTAAATTTAGTGTGAATCCATGTGGTGGTGGCTGACAATTTATATTTTGGAGAATTCACCTGGGTCACTTTCAGGGAAATGATTGAAGACTATCCCTTATCCAAGTTAGAATTATCAGCATTTGGGGCTCCTGGGTGGCTCAGTCAGTTAAGTGTCCAACCCTTGATTTCATCTTAGGTCATGATCTCTCAGTTCGTGGGTTCGAGCCCTGAGTCGGGCTCTGCGCTGACAATGTGGAGCCTGCCTGGTATTCTGTCTCTCCCTTCTCTCTGCCCCTTCCATGCTCTCTCTCACTTGCTCTCTCAAAATAAATAAATGTACAAAATGAATAAATCAAATAATTATAAGTTGCACTATATATGTGAGAACAAGGACAGTAGGAAGAAATAGACAAGCTGAGAATATAAAAGATGGAGTAAATAGGATTTAGTGATTGATAATGAAAGAGATATGAACGGCTAGGCTCTGATCTCACACTGGCAATTGAATTTATGGTGCTGCCAACCACTGAGAAAGAAAGCTTAGGTGAGGAGTTAAGTTTGCTAAGTAAAGTACTGCACTCAATTTAAAACAAGACGATAGTTATTGGTATTTAGATTTTTCAGATTGCATTACCGATTCCGGCAACACTGTTGATCTAAAACATGTCATGTAACTTTTTCAAGATGTTGTAGCACTTCAGAATGGAGAAGAGAAAAGCTCTAAAAGGCATGATGTAAGTGGTGAGAATTTCTGGTTAATAAGACTTTAGGGAGATAGATTGGCCTACTTGGTAAATGAAATACTGCTAATTTTAATTCTACATGTGGTGTAGCCTATAAAAAATACAAAGTCAAAAAAGCACACCCAAAACCTCCAAGGGTAAATATTTAAACCAGTTATAATTTCAACAGAGTCAAGTTACTAAAATGCCAGTTTGGTGTTAGCTCTAAGTACATACTTAATTCTCGCACACATCTTTCATCTATTGGTTTTCGGATCGGAGAAAATAAAAATTAGTGAATTGACTGCCTTTGCCTCATCCCAAAGAAGGAATAAAATTCTGAAAGTTTTATGTTTTCTACTGACATATGTTAGCAAAATCTATGATAGATTTTTCCATTGGAAATAGCACACTCATATTTTTAATGTTTTGTCTGTATACACGAAAAATATTTCCATACCACAAACATGTATAATTGCTTGATAATTTTAACAAAAAAAGTAACCATATCCTTTATATATATAAACAAAAAAATTTTGCTAAAAACATTGAAAAATCTAGTAACTTTATTATAGCCAAATCCAACAATCAAAAGTACAAAATTAAAAATTAAGTCTGGCAAATGTGAATATTTTCTGAAAGTTTTCTAGTGCAAAATGCACTGAAACTTTTTAAGTTTTCCCATTACTCTGCTGCGAGGAGATTAAAAATTCAATACTTAGACTCAAACCATTTATAGAAAGGGCTTCTGAACATCAGCATAGTGAAGAAAATGAGTGATTACTGAAGCACACCTGTTGCTAAATCCTCAAGCAGTTCAAAGGTACCTTGCAGTATATGCTAGTCCTTCATTTAAAATAACTTCCTAGAGTAGTCAAGATGGCAGAACAGCATGGAAGCTTTTTGTGTGTCTCGCGTCCATGAAATACAGCCAGACCAACACTAAACCATCCTACACACTTAGAAAACTGATTAGAGGATTAACACAACCATCTGCACAACCTGAACCACAGAATTCAGCAGGTACGTGGCACAGAGAGCTGAACTTGGGGAGCAAGAAGCCACGAAAGGGAGGGAACTGCTTTTGAGGGTGGAGGGAGGATGGCGACTAGGGAGATGGGGAGATTACGGGAAAAGCACCCCTCCGCAAAAGCAGCTGGAGAGAAAGTGGAAAATTGGAAACAGCCGCAGGGACTACACTAAAAAGGGAGAAAGGAGAAAGGAGAGAGTTTAAATTCCATTAAGACCGTAAACAAGGGGATGCAAACTCTGCAACTCTGCAGCTTGATACCTGGTGGTGCTCTGGTGGGAAGGGCGAATCCCCAGGAGCAGAGTGGGGTCCAGGAGGTTCTCGGGCCACACAGGGAAAAGCGGTTCCACCGCTGGAAGGACATTTGGTAGACTGTTGAAGCCACCTGGTCCCAGCAGACCCCAGAGAACGGCCACATTTGCTGCTGTTGGGGCAAGGTCATTAAGGGTGAAGTCTGGTTCCAGATGTGTGTTGTGATTTTCCATAATCCCTGAAATGCTGTTGCTACACTATCTCATGGACTTTTTCTGGCGTGGGCTGGCACCTGGCCACAGTCTCGGGGCACCAGCAACAACAGAGTCCAGTGGGCATTCCTGGGTGCAGCTGATATTTGGCTATTGCTCATTTGGCCATTGCTCGATGAGACCCTCCAGCAGAGGGGCTGAACAGGTCAAAACCGCAGTCCCTCAGAAGTAAGGGGCCGGGGAAAACAGCTGCATCTGAGACAAAACTTGGGAGAGAGGTATGGCCTGGGGCCTGGTCACAGAGAGTGAAAAAGCGGGAAATGGATGAGAGCTGAAGACAGAGGACGGGTGTGCAATTGCTGATCTGGGAGAACAGACTGGGTAGCTGGGTGGCACCATTTTCCCCGCTCCCAAGCATGCACACCGCAACAATCCACCCCAGTAGGCTAGCAGCACCATCTAGTGGAGAGCAGAGCTATTACACCGAGCCCCACCCAACTGTGCCAACTTCCCTTTTTAAGAACACAAGTCTCACCACTGGCTTAATTTATGGACTATAAAGAGCTACATACACTGACTTCTAGGGGAAAACAAAGCAATTTCAGTCCTACTGCAATCTATTAGGTTCATCTATTCAATTTTCTTTCTTTTTTTTTCTTCTCTTTTACAATTCTTTTCTTTTTCTTGAATACAGAAAGATAAAAAATTCATTTTTATTTTCAATTTTTATTAAAAATATCTTTAATTTTTATTAATATATTTTTAATTTTTGTGTAAACTTCTTTAATTTCTACTTTACTTCCATTGTTTTATTTTAGTAACTTCAGTGTATTCACCTTTTGAAATTTTCAAACAATTTCCTTTTTTTCTTTTCCTTTTTATCTCTTTCTCATTTCTTTTCTTTTTCTTGAATGTGGAAAGAGAAAAACATCATTTTTACTTTCAATCTCTATTAAAAATATTCTTATTTAATCTCATTACTATATTTTTTGCTTCTATGTAAATTTTTTCAAATTCTATTTTATTTTAGTCTACTACAGTGTATTCACATTTTAAAATTTTCAAGAAATTTCTTTTTTCTTTTTTTCCTTTTTTAAATCGTTTTTCTCTATTTCGTTTATTTTCTCTTTTCTTAAATACATAAAATGAAAAAATTCATATTTATTTTTAATTTTTATTGAAAATATTTTTCTTTAATTTTTTCTACTATATTCTTTACTTTTGTGTATATTTTTTCAAATTCTATTTAACCCCCATAATCTCATTTTTGTCTACTTCAGTGTATTCATTTTTTCAAATTCTCAAATGATTTCCTTTTTTTTCCTCTAATCTGTCAAACCACTTTCAACACTCAGACCAAAACACACCTAGGATCTAGCAACATCTATTCGATTTTAGTGTATCTGTGTGTGTTCTTAATTTTTAATTTCAATATTTTTTTAATTTTAATTTTCTTAATTTCAGTTTTTCTACCTCATTAATTCCTTTTCTCCCTTCAAAATGACAAAATGAAGGAATTCATCCCAAAGAAAGAGCATGAAGAAACGACAGCCAGGGATTTAACCAACACGGATACAAACAAGATGTCTGAACAAGAATTTAGAATCACGATAATAAGAATACTAGCTGGAATCGAAAATAGATTAGAATCCCTTTCTGCAGAGATAAAAGAAGTAAAAAATAGCCAGAATAAAATTAAAAATGCTATAACTGAGTTGCAATCACGGACGGATGCAGCAGCAGCAAGGATGGATGAGGCAGAACAGAGAATCAGTGACATAGAGGAAAAACTTATAGAGAATAATGAAGCAGAAAAAAAAAGGGAGATGAAGGCAAAAGAGCATGATTTAAGAGTTAGAGAAATCAGTGACTCATTAAAAAGGAACAACATCAGAATCATAGGGGTCCCAGAAGAGAAAGAGAGAGAAACAGGGCTAGAAGGGTTATGTGAGAAAATCATAGCAGAAAACTTTCCTAACCTGGGGAAAGACACAGACATCAAAATCCAGGAAGCACAAAGGACCCCCATTAGATTCAACAAAAACTGACCATCAGCAAGGCATATCATAGTCAAATTCACAAAATACTCAGACAAGGAGAGAATCATGAAAGCAGCAAGGGAAAAAAGTCCCTAACCTACAAGGGAAGACAGATCAGGTTTGCAGCAGACCTACCCACAGAAATTTGGCAGGCCAGAAAGGAGTGGTGGGATATATTCAATGTGCTGAATCAGAAAAGCATGCAGCCAAGAATTCTTTATCCAGCAAGGCTGTCACTCAAAATAGAAGGAGAGATAAAAAGTTTCCCAGACAAACTTTAACTTCCCAGACAAACAAAAATTAAAGGAGTTTGTGACCACTAAAACAGCCCTGTAAGAAATTTTAAGGGGGACTGAGGGGAGAAAAGATAAAAAATATATATATATATATACCAAAAGGAACAAAAGATAGAAAGGACCAGAGAATGCCACCAGAAACTCCAACTCTACAAGCATCATAATGGCAATAAATTCATATCTTTCAGTACTCACTCTAAATGTAAATGGACTCAATTCTCCAATAAAAAGACACAGGGTAACAGAATGGATAAGAAAAAAAGATCCACCTATATGCTGTTTACAAGAGACCCACTTTAGACCTAAAGACACTCTCAGATTGAAAATAAGGAGATGGCGAACCATCTATCATGCTAATGGTCAACAAAAGGAAGCCAGAGTAACCATACTTATATCAGACAATCTAGACTTTAAAACAAAGACTATATCAAGAGATGGAAAAGGGCATTACATCATAATCAAGGGGTCTATGGACCAAGAAGACCTAACAGTTGTAAACATTTATGTGCCATATGTGGCAGAACCCAAATATATAAATCAACTAATCACAAACATAAAGAAACTCATCAATAGTAATACCATAATAGTAGGAGACTTTAACACCCCGCTCACAGCAATGGACAGATCATCTAATCAAAAATTCAACAAGGAAACAATGGCTTTGAATGACACACCGGACCAGATGGACTTCACAGATATATTCAGAACATTTCATTCTAAAGCAGCAGAATATACATTCTTCTCCAGTGCACATGGAGTGTTCTCCAGAATAGACCATATACTGGGACACAAATCAGCCCTAACTAAGTACAAAAAGATCGAAATCATACCGTGCATATTTTCAGACCACAACGCTATGAAACTCAAAATCAACCATAAGAAAAAATTTGGAAAGGTAACAAATACTTGGTGACTGAAGAACACCCTACTAAAGAATGAATGGGTTAACAAAGAAGTTAAAGAGGAAATTAAGAAGTATATGGAAGCCAGAAAATGATAACACCACAACCTAAAACCTCTGGGACCCAGCAAAGGAGGTCATAAGAGGAAAATATATAGCAATCCAAGCGTTCCTAAAGAAGGAAGAAAGGCCTCAGATATACAACCTAACCTTACACCTTAAGGAGCTGGAAAAAGAACAGCAAATACAACCCAAAACCAGCAGAAGACAGGAAAAAATAAAGATTAGAGCAGAAATTAATGCTATCGAAACCAAAAAAACACTATAACAGATCAATGAAACCAGAAGCTGGTTCTTTGAAAGAATTAACAAAATTGACAAACGACTAGCCAGTTTGATCAAGAAGAAAAAGAAAAGGACCTAAATACACCAAATCAAGAATGAAAGAGGAGAGATCACAACCAACACAGCAGAAATAAAAACAATAATAAGAAAATATTTGAGCAATTATATGCCAATAAAATGGGCAATCTGGAAGAAATGGACAAACTCCTAGAAACATAAACACTACCAAAACTGAAACAGGAAGAAATAGAAAATTTGAACAGACCCATAATGAGTAAGGAAATCGAATGAGTAATCAAAAATCTGCCAAAAATCAAGACTCCAGGGCCAGATGGCTTTCCAGGAGAATTCTACCAAACATTTAAGGAAGAGTTAACACCTATTCTCTTGAAGGTGTTCCAAAAAATAGAAATGGAAGGAAAACTTCCAAACCTTTCTATGGAAGCCAGCATTACCTTGATTCCAAAACCAGACAGAGACCCCACTAAAAAAGGAGAACTATCGACCGATTTCCCTGATGTACATGGATGCAAAAATCCTCAACAAGATATTAGCCAACCAGACCCAACAATACATTAAAAAAAAATTATTCACCACGACCAAGCGGGATTTATCCCTGGGATGCAGGGCTGGTTCAATATCTACAAAACAATCAATGTGATTCATAACATCAATAAAAGAAAGGACAAGAACCATATGATCCTCTCAATAGATGCAGACAAAGCATTTGACAAAATACAGCATCCTTTCTTGATAAAAACCCTCAAGAAAGTAGGGATAGAAGGATACCTCAAGATCATAAAAGCCATATATGAATGACCCAACGCACATATCATCCTCAATGGGGAAAAACTGAGAGCTTTACCCCTAAGGCCAGGAACAAGACAGGGATGTCCACTCTTGCCACTGTTATTCAACATAATATTGGAAGTCTTAGCCTCTGTAATCAGACAACACAAAGAAATAAAAGGTATCCAAATCGGCCAGGAGGAGGTCAAACTTTCACTCTTCACAGATGACATGATACTCTATATGGAAAACCCAAAAGATTCCACCAAAAAACTGCTAGAATTGATTCATGAATTCAGGAAAGTTGCAGGATATAAAATCAACCCACAGAAATCGGTTGCATTCCTATATGCCAACAATGAAGCGACAGAAAGAGAAATCAAGGCATCGATCCCATTTACAGTTGCACAAAAAACCATAAAATACCTAGGAATAAATCTAACCAAAGAGGTGAAAAATCTATACACAGAAAACTATGGAAAGCTTATGAAAGAAATTGAAGAGGACACAAAAAAATGGAAAAAAATTCCATGCTCCTGGATAGGAAGAACAAATATTATTAAAAAGTTAATACTACCCAAAGAAATCTACATATTCAATGCAATCCCTATCAAAGTAACACCAGCATTCTTCACAGAGATAGAACAAATAATTGTAAAATTTGTATGGAACCAGAAGAGACCCCGAATAGCCAAAGCAATCTTGAAAAAGAAAACCAAAACAGGAGGCATCACAATCCCAGACTTCAAGCTATACTGCAAAGCTGTAATCATCAAGACAGTATGGTACTGGCACAACAAAAGACACTCAGATCAATGGAACAGAATAGAGAACCCAGAAATGGACCCACAAACATATGGCCAACTAATCTTTGACAAAGCAGGAAAGAATACCAAATGGAATAAAGACAGTCTCTTCAGCAAGTGGTGCTGGGAAAACTGGACAGCGACATGCAGAAGAATGAACCAGGACCACTTTCTTACACCATACACAAAAATAAACTCAAAATGGATTAAAGACCTCAATGTAAGACAGGAAGCCATCAAAATCCTCGAGGAGGAAGCAGGCAAAAACCTCTTTGATCTTGCCCGCAGCAACTTCTTATTCAATATATCTCGGGAGGCAAGGGAAACAAAAGAAAAAATGAACTACTGGGACCTCATCAAAATAAAAAGCTTCTGCACAGCAAAGGAAACAATCAGAAAAACTAAAAGGCAAGCAACAGAATGGGAGAAGATATTTGCAAATGACCTATCAGATAAAGGGTTAGTATCCAAAATCTATAAAGAGCTTATCGAACTCAACACCCAAAAAACAAATAATCCAGTGAAGAAATGGGCAAAAGACACGAATAGACATGTCTCCAAGGAAGACATCCAGATGGCCAAGTGACACATGAAAACATGCTCAACATCACTCATCATCAGGGAAATCCAAATCAAAACCACAATGAGATACCACCTTACACCTGTCAGAATGGCTAACATTAACAACTCAGGCAACAACAGATGTTGGCGAGGATGCAGAGAAATAGGATCTCTTTTGCATTGTTGGTGGCAATGCAAGCTAGTGCAGCCACTCTGGAAAACAGTATGGGGTTTCCTCAAAAAACTAAAAATAGAACTCCCCAAGACCTAGCAATTGCACTACGAGGCATTTATCCATGGGTACTGTCGTGCTGTTTCGAAGGGACACATGCACCCGCATGTTTATAGCAGCACTATCAACAATAGCCAAAGTATGGAAAGAGCCCAAATGTCCATCGATGGATGAATGGATAAAGAAGATGTGGTATAGATATACAATGGAGTATTTATTACTCGGCAATCAAAAAGAATGAAATCTTGCCATTTGCAACTACGCGGATGGAACTGGAGGGTATTATTCTAAGTGAAATTAGTCAGAGAAAGACAAAAATCATATGAACTTCACTCATATGAGGACTTTAAGAGACAAAACAGGTGAACATAAGGTAAGGGAAACAAAAATAATACAAAAACAGGGAGGGGGACAAAACAGAAGAGACTCATAAATATGGAGAACAAACTGAGGGTTGATGGAGGGGTTGTGGGAGGGGGGATGGGCTAAATGGGTAAGAGGTATTAAGGAATCTACTTGTGAAATCATTGTTGCACTATATGCTAACTAATTTGGATGTGAATTTAAAAAAAAATAAAAAATCGAATTAAAAAAATAAAATAACTTGTTATTAAATACAATCAAGAAATTTTGAATCATTCTTTTGAAGAACCAGAGTATGACATATGTTAAATATGGACAGACAGACTTTTGGCAGATAGTTGTTTCTCAAGAATCATCTCTTAAAAAAATATATTTCCTTTTTTTTTCACTATGTTGCATGGGAAAATTAGCCCATCGATTTTCCTGTAACCAAAGAAAAGGATACATCCAGAATAATGTGCACAGTATTTTTTAAGTTTCTAATTTAAGGCACATTCAAATATTTCCATTGACATGTTTATAGCACTTTTCTAAGATAATCACCATGTAAAGAAAGTTTGCAGATAAATTACTTTCATAACTGTATATAACAACCATTTCAGTTGCTTTTGCCTTTATATTTTGCATAAGAAAGCAGTGCCATTTAGACATCATGCTGACAATTATCAACTTTTTAAGATAGAAGACCAGGGCACTTTAAATTGATATAAAATTTGAGCTTTACATATAGAACTGATACAAAATTTGAGCTTTATAAAATCCATATAAAGTAACCTTTTCTCCCTTCCTACCCCCTATCTATTTATATGTATCTATCTATCTATCTATCTATCCATCCACCCACCTATATATCTTAAGGGAATTTATGAAATGGTCCCTAAGATCTGCCCCCTCCGCCCCCACTGTGCAAACCCTGTAAAATACCTAGTGGGGATGGCACCTGGTCTCTAGTAGTCTGATAAAAGCAGCTGTGGAAATAACTGTTCTGATAGTTTCCAGACTGAGACTGAACCAAGGATCCTGAGCAAGAGGCAGGGAAAAATAGAAGACTCTCCAGCCATTCCAACCATAGATTTAGTGGCAGTTACAAATTAAGAAAACAGTGGTCTGGGCCTGTATACCTCTTTATTCTTAATTTATAAATGTCTAATTTTGCTAATGCCTTATGGAATTAATTACTTTATCTTCAGATTTTCCTTGATGTGCAACAACTGAAAAACTTTCACCTCTGTTTGAGCCACGTAAACTATTTTTTCCTTGATAGTATCTACATAACAAATTCTTACATTGAACAGTATAAAATGTAGTTTTTTGTATGCACAGAGAATATCAAACTTGTGAGTGGCAGGAATAAGCTTCAGAATTTTGCTGTACCAAATTCCAGACAACTTTTTTCTTTTTCCATGGTGCCATGATGTTTTCTTGAGTTACGTTTGGGTTTCACACCACTCCTAAATCTTCAGTGATGTAAGTATGGAAAGTCAGTATTTCAGAATCCCTAAGTCATTGAGATGTACAGACATTCTAAGTAATTTCTTCCTATCACTTGGGTTTCCTCAGAGCTGCCCACATCATGACTGGTTTCACTAAGTGCTTCTCATCTCTCAAGTAGGTGTCAGATCAGTGCCTTTGGTTTCATTACTGATATAAGAGCTTACTTTATGTTTGTATATAGAATGGAAGCTCCATGAAAGTAGGGTGTTGGTTTATTTCTTTAAAAAATTTTTTTAATGTTTATTTATTTTTGAGAGAGAGAGAGAGAGAGAGAGAGCAGTGGAGGGGCAGAGAGAGAGGGAGATGCAGCATCTGAAGCAGGCTCCAGGCTCTGAGCTGTCAGCACAGAGCCCGATGAGGGGCCTGAACCCATGAACCAAGAGATGACCTCAGCTGAAGTCAGATGCTTAACTGACTGAGCAACCAGGCACCCCTATTTCTGTATGTTTAGTAAATACAATAGCATGCCTCACATAAAACAGATTTAATACATGCCTGGAAGATAATACACATACATATGTTACATGCCCATATATAAATGTTATTATATATTGCCACTTTGGTGGTTCAGTATAAAATTATAAAGATTGTAAAGTCTACATTTCCTTCTACAGATGGATTAAAAACAAATGCTTATTATAGAAAATGAATCCTATTATTGGCTGTTTAAGTGGAAGACTTAAAATAAGTCAATTAAAAAATTACATTCATTACAGAAATATCTTTTACATTAACTTAATATCTAAAACAATTTGATCAGTTTCAAATGGATGGATTTTCCCTTAAGAATAAATCTTTGTTCTAAAGGTACTCCATTTTAGAAAGTTACAAAATATTCTCTTGTACAGTTTATGATGGGCATATGAATTACCTCTTTTTCCAGTGAAACAATGCTAAAGAAATTTTTACACAAACATAAACATGTACACATATCAGCACTAAGAAAGGGAGGAAAGAAAACAGTCACATGGAGATGAGACATTATGGGGAAGATTAAATAGATGAGAATATATAATATGTAAGCCATGGCTAGAGAAACAGAACTTTAAAAAGGCAATATTAAAAATGGCGGATATTCTTTCTGTGACACACTAAGAGTTTCCAAATTTGGTCTTGGTAGTTTGAGGTGGGGTAGCAAGTGAAACAGGAGCCACGTTGACTATTTCAAGGAATGTCTGTATCTTTTACAGTCAGTCTCTCACTTTTATGTGACAAGCAAAATTTTACACCTATGAAAGCAGACAGGAAATTCAAAATGCCCCCAAGGAGGAAAAAAACCTACCTATAATAAAATTAGATTGATATCCATCTGCTTATTACTAATACTTAATGTTAGAAAAAAATGAGAAATACCTTTAAATTGTTAGAAGGAAAATACCTTTAACCTGGAATTTTATTTCCTATCAGCTAGAAGTGAAAGCAAAACTGAAGATTCTGACATTTTTATACGGATTTCTTGAATATTTTCTCCTTCACAAAAAAATATATACATTATTATATATTAATATGTAACATCTGTGCACTATGTATTGTTATACCATACATTATATATTAACATTTTACTATGTAATATATACTGAAAATATATAACACATTAATAGTATATATTAGTATTGGTAGCTTGAAAAATTATGGAAGTTACAAAACACTGAGAAAAACATGGTAAATAAGATAATTCTCTAAAATAGCGTGATTAAGAAACTAGTCTATTAAAATGAATGCCTATTATTATACTTACTATGCCTTGTTTTTGTTTTTGGCCTAAGTAGTACTATATTTCACTAAAATAAATTAAGTAAAAAGGACAGGAATTCTAAAGACAAAACTAGGTCACAGTTGTTGCATGGCCTTTAATCCCTATAAAATATAATACCCAAACAATGTTTAAAACCCTCCTGATTGCATTAGGCCTTCTGACAGAGAAAACAGATACTACAGGAATATAAATCTTTTGAGGCCAGGTAATCTGTGCTCAATAACTGAGCCCTACCTCTACTAACTCAACCAAGTACTACCTTTTCTAGAAAAAAAAAGGCACAATCCTGATCCTTATAGATGAGTCTTCCAAGTCTGAAATTGTGTCTTAAACGGGTATCTACTTAAAACAATTCGCCTACCTAAAATTCAAAGCGATTTATTTATCTTCAATTCATTAATGGAAACTTACCAAGAAAATGTGATTCTAAAATAAAAATAGGTGAAATTTCAAATGAAGACACAGTTACCAATTTCCTTCAGTTCACAGACACAGCTGCCCTATAGAAATGGGTACAAAACAATCTGGCTCCTATGCTAACATATAAATAACAAAACCTACATATTCCAGGGTTTTTAACACCAAAATAATGCTATTTCTTCATCTCCCCTAAGTCTTGTGAGAGGGAAACCCAGCTACACTCTTCATATTTCACATCAGGTTTGGGGACTCAACACAGATTGCTTTATGTTGTTATCGGAAGAAATAAAGATTTAAGTGTGGTATGTACTTAGAAATGGGATAATAGTTATAATAAAATCTGATATCTTAAATGGTTAAAAAGTTTACTTCTGGAAGAACAGGAGGGATGACTTTATACTTCTTTTTTTATACTCTTTCTTACTGTATGGATGTGTTACCATATGCTTGTATTACTTTTATTATGTTTATTATGATTATTTTGGGGGTTATATATCCTTCCAGCTTATTTTCATATGCAAATATCCAATTTTTCTTTTAAAATTTTGAAGTCATATTATACTCTTTGCAATATTTTATTTTTCCCAATTAACACATTGAAAAAACTTCTAAACCATTAGGTAAAAACATAATTTTTTTCAGCTTTACTGAGGTACAACTGATAAATAAAATTTTTATATAATTAAGGTACACAACTTGATATTTTCATGTATGCATGCATGTGAAATGATCACCGCAATCAACATAATTAACATCCATCATCTCACATAGTTGCCTCTTCCTTCCTTCCTTCCTTCCTTCCTTCCTTCCTTCCTTCCTTCCTCTCTCCCGCTTGCTTGCTTGCTTTCTGTCTGTCTCTCTCTCTCTCTTTCTGTGTGTAGTGAGAATACTCAAGATTTACTCTCTTGGAAAATTTCAAGTATACAATACAATATGGTTAACTATAGTCACCATGCTGCACATTAGATCTTCAGAACTTATTCATCTTATGTAATTGAAGCAATGCTATTACAACTATTTGTAATTGGCAGTATTTTCTGTTTTCACTGAATATTCTTTATAACATAGTATTATATTGGATGCTAAGTCTGCTCAAAATAATGTATAGTTTCACTCAACAAACATTAACATTTGATTTACATATTTGTGTAAGTCCACACACACACACACAAACACACGTTCAAATAGGTAAACATTAAAGATAGAAGCTAGGTTTTCCTCCTATTTAAGAAGTGATTTGCAAATATAAAGGGGAGAAAACTTGTGTTTTGCATCACAATTAGAAATATCAGTGTTAAGAAAATATTAAATACATATCATATGCATTCATATATGTGTATGACTATATACATACATGTGTGTGTTTATGTGTGTGTACACACTCATGCATCTGGCTACGTTTGTATTCCTTTGTATGTACACAGACAAATCCTGGGAGCAGTGACACCGTAAAAACAAAGAACACATTCTGTACTCAGATAGACCATCCCCTCTGCTCCCTTTCCCTATATGCACTTATGTCTTCTCCTGTGTGGGCATCCTACACTCTGCTCTGATTTCAACACAATGTGTTGGCTCCTCCCTGCAAGGATTCCCTTCCTAACCTGGTTGGACATGAACACTCCACCCGAGATGGCCCCTCACAGAATACCCTTCTTATCCTGCTCGATTTCTACTATCTTATACCCGACTGCACCTCTTCCATGTGGAGGATGCACTCACACTGTGAATTCCCATATTGGCTGCCAACTCCTTCCCCAACAAAAAACGTTTCCTACTCAGCATAGTCTCTGACCATCTGCACTGTGTTATGTCTCCTCCCATCCCTACCCAGGTGTGTGAATATCTTCCTAATCCACCCCAGTGGATCTGAGCATCCCTTGTAGAAACACTCCTCATCCTGCTTTGACCTTGGCATGCTCTCCTGAGACCCTATCCTGCTCAGATGCCCCTCTCACAGTAATTCAGCTCCTATATTCCATACTAAGAATCTGCCCCCACAGCATCCTTCTCATTTCTCTCCAACTCTTCTGATAACTTCTCTAGGACACTTTCTCCCCCATTTCCAGATTAGATGCCTACTTGACTCTAAGATAAAAATAGCTGAGGTAGAGAAGGAGGAAAGAGATGAAGTGGTTGTGAAAGAGTAAGATAACAAGGAAGAGACAGAGCCCAAAAGAATCTTAAATGTTATCAATCATAATGTATAATGCAGGTTAAAAAAATAAAAATAACTTCTTTACATTTTTTATTATAAATTTTTAATGTTTATTCATTTCTTTAGAGAGAGTGAGTGCAAGCGGGAGAATGGTAGAGAGAGAGTAAGACACAGAATCTGAAGCAGACTCCAGGCTCTGAGCTGTCAGCACAGAGCCCAACGCGGGGCTTGAACTCACAAACCGTGAGATCATGACCTGAGTGGAAGTCAGACGCTTAACCAACTGAACCCTCTACATTTTTTTAATACAGATATACCTGGGGGGTGCGTGGAGGGGCTCAGCCAGTTAAGGATCTGACTCATGACTTCAGCTCATGTAGTGATCTCAACAGTTCATGAGTCCAGCTCCATGCTGTGAGATGGAGCCTCCCTGCCCCGTGTCAGTGGGGAGCCTGCTTAGGATTCTCTCTTCTCTCTCTCTGTTCCTCCCCCATTCAGCTTGCACTCTCTCTCTCTCAAAATAAGTAAATAAACATTTAAAAAAGGTAATCTGGCATGTGGTAATTTAGTTCAGGGTTTCATATGGGAATGTTCATTAATAAATATCCAGAAAATGGTTACCTGGAGGGTCAATTGTGAGGAACTTACATCCTAAGAATTTCTAAAGCCCTGAAGTTTGGCAAAAACAAATAAAGATTTTTGGACCATGGTTGTAGGATCTAAATATTTCCAGGACTGCCATATGTAAAGTGTTACATTTATTATCTATGGTTATGGGGGACAACTGGGATTAAATTAAAATTAAAGAAAATATATTTGATCCAATAATAATACCATAGAGATTCAACAATGGTATCCAATATGGATGCTCAGTGAATCCTGGGTTTCAATAGAAATTCTTAATATACGTTAGTTTTCATAGGAATTGATTTCATATATGAAGAAGCATGGCTTTAACTCATTAGCCGGAGGTCAAACTTACCAAGCTGGCATATGCTAAAACCAAATCTCTGACAAAATGATTCTAGAGTCCATGTTCCTAACCAAAAATTAAAAGTCCCTTCTAAACATAAGGGCCATTAAGGAATCTGATTGGTGTCCTGGAAACATCGTGATATGAGCTCATGCCTCCAGCATTTTCCTCATTGATATGCCTGACACTGTTACTTATCAAAAACATGATTTGTACAAAAGCACATGAACACACTGGAAAAGTTGGGTGCATGCTACAGACCCGGGGGTCCATCTTCCAATAGAAGTTTTGCGGAAGTTCTTGTAGCCACTGTATAGGCAGAACAAGATGAAGGGACTTCAAGAAGAAAACAGCACTTCCTGAAGTATTTCTGCAATGTCATGACAATTGGAAAAAAAAACAAAAACAAACAATGTTAACCGAACTCCACCAGTAAGATCCGGGAGAAAAATAAGTCCACTAAGCACTTGACCGCTCCACAAGCAGATGCTTGATCTGGTGTGATGACATCATGGAGAAAATGTCTGTTATTCAGCATTGCTTCACCTGTCAGAGCTCTCCCTGACACAGTGTTTCCCCACACTTCCTCACCCTCATTAATTTAGGAAACCACTTAAATTTTGGAAATATTTGGAAGGAAATAGCAAATTGGGTAAATAGATTGAGCCAGACTTTTAAGCCCCTGGAAACAATAACTGCATACTATGTCTAATTACACCTAAAATAAATGGGATCCCATTTATTTATTTTCTAAATGTTCACATTTACCTTGACTTTTCAGCCATTATTTAAACATTTATTATTACTATTATTTTACTTTTTCATTTGTTTTTGTCTGCTTTTCTTTGGCTCACAAACGGGATGAATAGAAGACAATGAAATAAGATGGCAGAAGAGAGAGAGAGAAGACAAAAGAGAAGGAATGAGAGAAACTTGTCCTGTGGTAACTTCAGATATATAAGGTGAGCTGGGTACTAGAAAATACCAAACAAACTATTCAAACAAACTATGCTTGAATATATGAAAGATTTGAAAGTGGTGATAAGAGAAATGTGTCAGGCTGAGGTATGGGATGGCACACGTACCGTCCTCCCTTGGTGGAGGATCTGGGCAGAACAGACAGGCATATATAGCTCTTCCTTATCTCTGTGATTCTAGTGTACTGGCTGATACCAGGGTGGAGGGGTAAATGTAGGGGAAGAAGAGAATTTCATCTCTGTAATGGAAGTCATGACACCATGGACAGAGAGAGCGAACTATATATATGTGACATCCTTGTATTTATTTACATACGTGTGCTTATTGAAAAGATGTGGGTGGCTGAGAAAGAGGAACAAACATTCATGGAATTTAAATCAAATGATTTATAACTGAGGAAAGCTAATATGCCTTATATATTGTATACTTCTTTTACATACAGTGTTATTTTATATAACCTGAGCTAACATGTTATAGACATTTAACTTAATACGTTTTAAATTAAGATGGGGTGCCTGGGTGGCTCAGTCAGTTAAGCCTCCAACTTCAGCTCTGGTCTTAATCTCACAGTTTGTGGGTTCGAGCCCTGCGTCGGGTTCTGTGTTGACAGCTGAGAGCCTGGATCCTGCTTTATGTTCTGTGTCTCCCTCTTTCTCTGCCCCTCTCCTGCTTGTTCTCTCTCTCTCAAAAATTAACCTTAAGAAAAATGTAAAGTAAGAAAACTATTATCTACCTTTTAAAAATAATTATTTGATAGTTCATAAATTTTCATTCCCAGGAGCATATTTTTACTAATTACACATTTTCAAACAAATTAATAGTGCATGTAACACCTCAAGATCTATTTACATGATCTTTTAGATACTCTGGATACACATTTGAAGCTAAATGTTAAAAATGTAACAGATATTATCACATAGCCAGATTAGGGCTACTTGACATGACACCTTTTAAAGCGTTAGTGTTTCAAAATCTAAAATACAATAGGCTCAGTTGTAAAATATACAGCTAAAAAAGAGTACCCAGCGCAAGGAGAGTGTTTTGAAAACTGGAACTGCTAATGAAAGAATAGTGCACATGAATTAATAATACCATTTCTCTTCAGCTTGAAGCCCAGTATGCATCACTCACAGTCTTTGGTACATAGGCTTGAGTTCTAACAACGAGGTCTCTCTTGTTATTCCTTTGAGATAGTTAAATTGAATAGCCGGCAGTTTTCTCAGTGGGTGTCTTCAAATGAGACCTTAATAACTCAGTACCTGTATCTTGTCCATAAAGGTAAAATGTGGATTTATAGACTCCATGAAGGATGTCACTATGCTGAGATCTGTATAATACCAAGCGAAATGTAACAGCTATTTCCCCTCTTCCGCATAGTGGTGGAATTGCCAAAGAGGCATTGTGATATTGTGAAAGCGTTACCTTGAATACCTGTCTCACTGGTGCAGCAAATTCAATATGCTTATAACTAAAAAAAAAAAAAATAGATGTTAGCTTCCATTCTTTTTTATAATAATCTAATAATCAAAAAGAATGTATCTCTTTTATTCCACTCTGTAGAATTTATAAGTCTAAAACACAAATAGTTATACAGACAGAATATTTTTACTAAAGCAAAAGGTATTTATAAGACACCAGGTAATGAGGTAAATGAATTATACTTTCTGCTTTCCCAATAATGCTAAGATGCTAGGAATTCAGTATAATTACACAGACAAATTGGATGGAAGGTCAGTATTAGAATTAAAAGATAGGGGGAACAGATTTGTGACCCCTATAGAACAAGAAAAGTAATTTAGAAGACAGAAGATAAGAATATACTTATAAACATTTTAGTTTTTCACAAGGTTTAAAAATAACACATTGCAGGGGCACCTGGGTGACTCACTTGGTTGAGTATCTGACTTCTACTCAGGTCATGATCTCGTGGTCTGTAAGTTCAAGCCCCGCATCAGGCTTTATGCTGATAGCTCAGAGCCTGGAGCCTGCTTCGGATTCTGTGTTTCCCTCTCTCTCCACCCGCTCTCCCATTCCTCCCCCCCCTCAAAAATAAACATTAAAAACTAAAAAAAACCCACTATGTATAGTAATAATATAAACCAAAAGTAATAATATAAACCCAAAAGCAAAACTAATACAGTATTAGTAAAATATGCCAAAGAGTATAATAATGTACTAGGTACAAATATGTAGCACATATTTGCTTTTCAAGTTGAGCTCAGGGTTTATACGTTTAAAAAAAACACAAAAATCCCCTCCATATGTTAAATATTTAAATTAAAATGTATTTCCATTTGGATTTAAATTACATACATTATAAACTATTATTTCCAATATTGGAATATTATACAATTACCCAAACTTTCACCTAATGCGTAGATGCTGGTATAGGCAGTGAAGAAATAGGGACAAATATCTCATTTTCATTTTTTCTTTTTTCAAGAGAGAGATTGAGTGGGAAGGAGGACAGAGAGAGAGAGAGAGAGAGAGAGAGAGAGAGAGAGAATCTTAAGCAGGCTCCACACTCAGTTCAGTTGCACGACCCTGGGATCATCACCTGAGATAAAATCAAGAGTCAGATGCTCAAATGACTGAGGCACCCAGGCAAGCCTCACTCTCCCTTTTATGAGAATTACTAAAACAAATTATTTCGATGTGTTGGCCTTATATACTAATATTCAATAACTTATTTACTAATAAATCATTTCAATTATTTCTCTTTGCATTTTAAAACAAAACGACTGACATGTTTTTGAGCTACTTTGAGTGATTTTCCTTATTCATAATCACTCTGTCTATTGTAGCCAAAGGGATACATTTGTAAAGTGAAGAGCCGATTATGAGATGCCATCTGTTAACTCCACATAATATTCTTTTTGCTTGATGTGCTGGATAAGGATCAAACCCTCAAACTTGACCTCAACAGCGTCATGATCTAGATAATGGATCTGGTTAACACCAATATAACTCATTCATATTCTATTGCTGAACACACTGCAGTCTCAACTCATATTTGATTAAATTTCCATTAATCATTATTAAAGATTCCTCTGTGCAAATGAAATGGCATTTAGTTCATTTAACATATAATTGAGTTCTAATTGAGCAGCAACTGTTTCACAGAATTAAGTACTTTTGAATGTAAAATAACACAGGTACCAATTTTGTGAGTAAAGTCTTATGTACCACTCACCCTGTTTGCTTATTAACTTCAATTTCTAGTTACTGGGGCAATAGTTATAAGTTTATCTTGATTAATACTCTCCTCATCACTAATCTCATTCTTCACTCAGTTTATGGGGTCTCGTCATTTCAGGAAAGTACATTACACCTTTGTGAATCTTTTTTAAGTTACACAATTTTCTAGTTTTACATGGAGAGGTAAATGTCTTACTATAAAAAGAAAGCAGATGTGGGTTATTCTGTTAGAGAAAACTCATTCTCTTAGACAATGCTATCCCTGGCTTGGGAACAGTGCCTTTAAATAGAAGAAAGAGTATTTTATTTAACCTGATCAAAATCATAAAGCAAATGTTCCCTTCTCATTTTTTTTTTTTTTTTTTACTCTCCATTCTCAGTTTCAATGTGAAAGCCGCATACAAACCAGGTCATTTTTTTTTTTTTTTACATATATTCATACTGTGTAGATTTAAGGCTCAATTTCATTTTCCTCAGTGTTTATCAGCTGATCCTTATTTTTCATGTATTCCATATTTGTGAATTTGCCTACTTGCTAAAATGTATTTGTAATTTCAAAATCAATACTCATGGCACCTTCATGGTCCTTCATAGACAGGTGTTGAATCACCTGTTATGCACATTCCCAGCTGACGTCAAACAATGCAAAACTCTGCCTTCCTTTTTCAGCTCAACTATTGTAAATAAGTTTCCCTTTCATGGCCTATTTGGTGTCATTTTTCTTTCCATTTTGTCTTTTTTGTTGGTGATTTCACTGTTTAAAATGGCCCAGGCATAGTGCTTCAGTGCTGTTTGGTTTCCCTAAATGCAAAAAGGCTATCATATACCTTAGGAAGAAAATAATGGGTTAAATAAGTTTCATTCAGGTATGAGTTATAGTGCTGAAGGCAGTGTGTTCAATGCTAATGAATTAGTAGTATATTCAATATATATTAAAGTGTTTTGAGCAAAAACACACATAAAACAAAGTTTTGTGTTGACTGCCTAATGAAAATGTGACCAGAGGCTCATAGGAACCTACCCTATTTTTCTCCCTAGGAGCAATGGTTCAGTATTTGTTAATTCAGTGTTCATGGTAAATTTCTAGAACACAACTACCAATACTAATAAATAAAAAACTGTATCAATTATAGGGATGTTCAAAAAGTCCAAGAAAGGAACAAAATATTTCAAAGAAGATCCAATAAAATTAGGAAAGAATACATAGCATAAAAAGCGAACCTTGCTCTAGTGGTAGCTTGTGAAGTGTCCCAACTATAAACTCTGGAGCCAGACTGCCTGGACTTGAGAATTCTGATGCTACCACCTGCCAGCCCTGTGATCATGATCATGTCAGTGAAGTGTCTGTTTCCTCATTTGACAAACAAGAATAATATGATTCTTACAATATAGGAAGAATGGCATATATTTGTAGGGCACTCAAAAACATGCCTGGTAAATGAGAAATGCTATGCAAGTATTTTTAAATTATTCAACATTTTATGGGGAGAGTATACTTAACCAAATGTAATTTTTCTTCTAAATGCTTATGAAGAATCGTTTATAATTTTAGAGACCAGGTCTCCACCAAGTGAAAAAATGCATGTGATAGTAGCTAAGAATTCCTGAGATATAACATTTGCCAGCTGACTTTACAGTTCTTCTTCTAGTGTGAATCACTTTGCACATGAAAGGACCACACCCCTGATGGTTCTTTAGCTCCCCTGTTGGGCATGGTAGAATTGGTTTTAAAGCTGTAATGGAGGTAGAGCAAATGATAACCCAGTAACTGACTCAAAGAGTCAGATGTCAAAGACACTTGGGATGGGAAATTGTAGAACATTTTTAATAGTCTTATTATTTGTAATAATAAGCTCAAAAAGCTGACTCCTATAACTTAGGAAAATAAGAGTATATTCATACTAGTTTCAATGCTTCCTGATTAATCTCATTTCCTGACCTAACACAATGGCTTGTATATGCATCCTTCTCATACTCCCTTTTTTTTTTTTGTCTACTTTTCAATTATTCTCAGATGTGTCTTAAATATTAGAAGGCATTCCAGTTTCCTGCCTGTAGGTGATTGCCAGCCTGCAGCACAGGTAGGGAGAATCTTTAAAGAACTCTACAGTTTTACTGAATTGAGGAGACCATGGCATTAAGTTCAGGAAGGCAAAGGTGGCTACAATTTGCTGGGTGAAGTACCTGAGAAGAGAAAGCTGCATACAGAAAAAGAGCTTCAGGAGTATGCTAAGGAATATCCTTCAATCTTGCTGAGAACTGATCAGTAACTGTGTGAGTGGAAACTCCCGAAGACAAGGAAAAGAAATAACATGAGGCACCAGTAGATCAACAATTCCTTGAGCTTCCACAGGGCTGAGAATAGCTTTGTGTTTCCACCAGCTAGTGTGGAGAGACCTTGCACTACACAAAGCACTGGGAAGGATTTTCAGAAGCATCAAAGCTTAGTCGTGGGGCTGATTTAGTATCAAATAAAGTAAGGCCATTCTGGACATGTTAAGCAAAGTGTTGGGGAAAAAATGATATATCATTGGCAAGACAAAAACAAAGCATTCTAAAATAGTGGACTGAGGAATATTTCTGGGGATCAAAAGGTATAAAGAGGAATACTTCTAGGGATAAAGAGGGGCATTCCAAATGTAAAATGGATAAACTCATCAAGAATGCATACCAATCGTAAATGTGTAGATACCTAATAACAGAGAATCAACAAATATGAAGCAAATACTCATAGAACTGAAAGGAAAAATAGGTCTCATTTTTTTCAAGTAACTTAACTGCAAACTGTGAATCAATTTTCATTATCTTCCATCTTAAAATAGGCACTCTTGAGTTCAGCCATTTTGTCTGTTTTGTTCTTAATACATATTTGTGAATAAATAAAGTGGTATCTTGAAGCAAAGTTTCTCCTGAAATTTGCCATTTCACTTTTTTCCTACGCTTAAATCCTTACTTAATTTGGCCACCTTCCTATTTTCTTCTCATTGTTTATTATTATTATTGGTACAGTTCTTTTTTTATTAGAGAAAGAGAGACAGAGAGAGAGAGAGTGCACACACATGCACAAGTAGGAAGGGGCAGAGAGAGAGAGAGAGAATATCTTATGCAGGCTCCATGCCCAGCATGGTGTCTGACGTGGGGCATGACCTGAATTGAAATCAAGAGGTGGATGCTTAACCAACTGAGCCACCCAAGTGCCCCTTCACATTGTTTATTCTACATAGAGTCTCTATTCTATGAGTTATTCTAAATTTTTTCTTAATTTTCAAGGATAGTTTTTAAACTCTCCTTTCCACAAATATCTGTCTCAGAATTTTTGAAACCTGAGCCCTTTGGGTGTCTGACACACAGAATGGATTCCTTCTCACATGTTACAACTACCAGAAGAGTGTCAGGCTGACATCCCCTTCCCTGAATTACCAGTTACATCATTTCCAGCTGCTTTTTATTCTCCAGAAATGTAGTTATTTCCCCTCTACTGATTGTCCTATTTGTGTAAATGTGGTTGGTTTAGATATTCAATGTTCCTTTGAAATTAATTTAATGTGGCCTCATAAAAAGGGAGAGATTAATGTGTGTGGTGAAGCAGCTAACAGAATTAGGGACCTTGAAATTTTGAACATATTTTCTGTACCTTAGTCTTCATTTCATTTAAAAAGTGAAGGAGGGGTGCCTGGGTGGCTCAGTTGGTTGAATGTCCAACTCTTGATTTTGGCTCAGATCATGATCTCATGGTTCATGCGATCAAACCCTATGTCAGGCTCTGTGCTGACAGCATGGAGCCAGATGGGGATTCTCTCTTTCCTTCTCTCTCTGCCCCTCTTATGCTCATGGTCTCTATCTCTCTCAAAATAAATAAACTTTAAACAATAAATAAGTGAAAAGTAATGGAGTTTATTGAAAATCAAGTTGGAGCAAGAATTAAAATTTGTGATGAATGTGTTTCTCCTTTTTAAAATTTTTTAAGTAATCATAGATTCATGGGAAATTGCAGAAATAGTATACAGGAGTCCCAAGTACCCTTCATCCACTGAAGGGGGTTCAGTCCTGCCTTCTCCTTTATTGCCTAGGACATCATCTCAGAGGGAAGCAGAAGGGATATCTCATTACCACTAGGTTGTTGCAAAAGTCTTAGACTACTTTTGTGCCTCTGCTGGAGGTGAGGGTTGGGGACTGGAGTGTGCAAATCGAGGTGCATGTGGGGGTGGGTCTCTACTGTTGGGTGGTGGTGAAAGCTCTGGTTTTCCTTAGGCCTCTTCTCATGGTGCCCCAGTGGGGAAGGAGAGGGACATTTCTTACAGCCAGGCAATGGTAGAAATCTACTTCCCACATTGGCTTTGTTGATGTGTGTGTATAGTGGAGCCACAAGTTTTACCCATGGTGTCTGGCTGGATTAAAGAAATGATATCTAAGTTTTCTGTTGTGCTAATCCTGGTCCTTCGGCTAGAGAGAGAAAGAGCTTTTCTTAGGGATTTTTTTTTTTTTTTTGGTAAGATTCTTTGGTGTAGGCTGTCAGTTTCTCCAGCACCCAGTCCAGCATAAATGAGGCAGTAAGAAAAGCCAGTGAACTCACTGCCATGTTGTTCTTCAATTACAAAGTCCCTAGCGGATCTACCTTCTTCTCTCCACTTTAGAGTCCTAAGTTGGGTGTCATATTTTACCTGTATATAGCATGAAGAACGCTGAGAAGTGTATCTGTGCCATCTTTTCTAGGACTTGAAGTTTTTTTTTCTCTTTTTAAAGCAGATTTAGTATGTAAAAATTAAGCTTTAAAAATGTTAATTTATCAGGTTATTTCTTTAAAACAAAATTCTTTACCTTGCAAAGTATTTCACTTTGGAAGTGAAGTAACAGCTCTCCTAAATAAATTTAATACATAATGTAATTTCTTTGGATGCAAAAATACACATGGCTTTTCAGGAAAATATCATTCTGTAAAATGATGCATATTTGTATTGAAAATTGTAATACTGATACTGGGATGATTTTAGAAATGGGCTTCTTTATCTTTAAGGCATGTCATGCAGTCTTTATTTTTCTTTGTATTTGTGTTAATAGCAGGAACTCACAAATGACTGGCATTCATTACAATGCTCTTTATACTTTAATGTATGGTTGTAACCTCCACAGGGATAGAAGGCAATGCCATTTTCTCAATTAATATAAGAAAATAAGGTTAAAGGATTTATTCAGGCTGAGAACACACATACAAGGTCCTTGGACCATTAATATATCCATTATGCACAGTTATTACACAAAATTTAATTTGAATTTTGTTTTCAATTTTGTCTGAATCACCAATTCTACAGCTAAATCAGCATAATATGGGAGGGTATACACAGTCCATTATTAGAAAGAAAACATTTTTATACTAAAAGGTCTCTAATGTGCATAGACTCCAGAAAAAAGTGAAAAATACTTTTTTTCCCAATTAAATGCTATTTGCCCAGGCTTGATGTCTATGTCATAGTCTGTTTTTCCATCACCTTACTCTATTTTCTTTCTTTTAGTCTTTTACCTCCTTTCCCTTCCCTCAGACCCTTACTCTTATATTCTGAGGTCCCTAAGATCTTGGTCATCTTTCTGGCATGAATTCATGGGCAGGGATTATTCTTTCACTGGAGGGCGTCATCATTTTGGTTTCACCTTGGATGAATGGCTGCAGTTGTTTTACTGTGTTCCACTGTGTGTTATTTCAACTTCCATACACTGTAAAGTACAGCTTAAAAAAATAAACAAACCATTCCCTTTGGAATGTTGACCACACTGACAAGCAAAACTTGAATAAATCATGCTCATGGAGTATGTTTCTTTATTCCTCAGAAAGTCAAGCAGAAATAGGAAAAGAGTTGTTGAGGCAGAATGAAAATCTTGCTTTGCCATATGTGGTTTAGAGTTTTAACTTAGTCTTAAATTTACTTCTATCACTTTGTACAGACTAGAAACAGAATCTTCAAAGTCAGTAGAAATTCAACATGGTTATCTTATATTCATATTTCTAATGATTTTTATGTATGTAAATATATAATATATAAATATCATATATAAATATTTATGCGTATAAATATCCTATATATATATATACACACACACACATTTCAATAATTCAAAATAAAAATAAGCAAAGTACTTCTCCTGAGAAATTAATTTCTTAGTTAAATAGAAAATATATTTTATTTTTATGAGAAACTTCTTTTGAGATCAAAATGAGATCTGTAATGAGGTCCATTGGAAGTGGACCAAAAATAAGCAATGTTTGAAGAGGTAGTCTGGCTTTTGAAATATGACACCCAGAAAATATGAAGAAAAATAATAGCTGGATGTTGATGTACAAAGCAGTCCAGAAGGTAACACATGCCATAGTAGAATCTGGATAAATCATGATGACTAGAAGAATGGGATCAGGAAAAATGGGGAATTTTAGGCAGACTGTCCAGGGGCCAGACAATTATGACTCCAGCTCTCATTCCCATCATTATCATTTTTCATCAGAACAGTGGTTCTAAAGCAGGTGTGGTGATCAGCATGGTGAGGAGCATATTAGAATCCCCTGGGGAGCTATTTCAAATGTATCTTGCACACTAAGAGACACATGGAGGGAATGTGATAGACATCTCCAGATACGTTAAAAAGTAGGCCCCTGGAAATGAAAGGTGATTATTTTGCCCAAGAGAGAATTATTCTACAGTTTAGCTTCTTTGCCCAATTAGAACAATTTAACTACTACACATAAGGTAATCTTGCTCTAATTTCTTTGGCTGATGATAACCTTTATTAGGGCTATCATAAAAAAACACCACAGACTGAGTGGCTTAAACAACAGATATTCCTTTTCTCACAATTATGAAGGTTCCGAGTCTGAGATCCAGGTTGTGGAAGGGTTGATTTCTTTGGAGGTTCTATCTCCTTGGCTTGTAGAAGACTGTATTCACCCTCTGTCTTCACATGCTCTTCCCTCTTTCTTCTTTTTCTAAGTTTATTTATTTATTTATTATTATTACATTTTAATCTTTATTTATTTTTGAGAGAGAGACAGTGTGTGAGCAGGGGAGGAGCAGAGAGAGAGGGAGACACAGAATCAGAAGCAGGCTCCAGGCTCCGAGCTGTCAGCACAGAGCCCAATGTGGGGCTTGAACTCACGAACTGTGAGACCATGACCTGAGCCAAAGTCGGACGCTTAACTGACTGAGCCACCCAGGCGCCCCTATTTATTTAGAGAGAGAGAGAGAGCACAAGGAGGGTGGGGCAGAGAGAGAGAGAGAGAGAAACCCAAGTAGGCTCCACACTATCAGCACAGAGCCCCATGTGGGGCTCCAACCAACAAATTGTGAGATCACGACCTGAGCCTAAACCAAGAGTTGGACACTTAACTGACTGAGACACTCAGGCACCCCATGGTCTTTCCTCTTTACATGTTTATGTTCTAATCTCTTTTTTTTTTTTAATTTTTTTTAACGTTTATTTATTTTTGAGACAGAGAGAGACAGAGCATGAACAGGGGAGGAGCAGAGAGAGAGGGAGACAGAGAATCCAAAACAGGCTCCAGGCTCTGAGCTGTCAGCACAGAGCCCGATGCGGGGCTCAAACTCACAGACCGCGAGATCATGACCTGAGCCGAAGTCGGACACTTAACCGACGGAGCCACCCAGGCGCCCCTGTTCTAATCTCTTTTTATAAGGGAAGCAGTCATATTGAATTAGTGATCGTCTTAAATGATCTCGTGTTAACTGCCTCTTCAGAGACACTAATCTCCAAACACAGTCACATTCTGAGGTATTTGGGGTCAGGATTACAACATATGAATTTGTGGAAACAAAATTCAGCCCATAACACGTGGTATGTTTTAGTAACTCTAATCCAGTATCTTAAACATTAGCAAAATTATTATCACCATTGTAATTGTGCATATTACTTCATTTTAGATTCATGCTCTGATTTGCTGTTGCTCTTAAAACGTGCTTCTGTTTTACTCTTTTTCTACACCCCTATCTGGATAACGTGTGGTCTGTATTATTTCACTCTGTCATTAGGATCTTAAATAGATCTTGGCACTGAAAGATTAGATAACCCCTCCCTGTTATTTGAGAGTAAGCTGTCATAATTCTTTATTTCTTTCTGCTCTTTGCAGAGTCACCAATCTCTTTAGTCTACGTAACTTTTTCTACATAATGCTGGTAAATTGAATCACTGATGTCTTGCTTGAACTATAACCTGCTTTAGATAGAACATATTTGGTACAACCTGGCAAATGCCATGAGTTATGGATAAACTCAAATTGTTCTTAAGTGCTGCAACTAGGTCTATTTCGCATCACAGGTCATATGCCAGAGGCTAGGTCAGGTTCATAGTCACAGCACATTTCTCTCTACTCAATCCTCCTTAATTAGTACAGGCCCAGTCACAGTTTATGCTTTTAGAACACAGCTCCAGCAATTGGAATATAGTTTACAAAAAATCCTTTCTGGGGCATTTTACATATGGAGTAATCCTTTCTGTTGATGTCATGCTGAAGACCTATTAAAAAGGGCAACCTGGGAACAACAGCCTTCGTCTATTGTTCCTCTTTATACTGCTCACTAAGAAACATTATGGGGGTGGGAGTTGATAGACAATAGACCCCCAGAGATGTTAAAGAAAATATACCTTTGTCACACATTTGCTTGTTCATATCCAAGTATTCCTGTATTAGGTTGTTGCTTTTTAATCGACTAAGTGATCAACAGTCAAGGACTGCTATACAGACCCAGCAATGCCTATCTTCTTTCAGGTAAAAATAGAACATGTGAGTCAAAGGTCGATATTTTGCAATTGGAGATTGCTCAACTAGTTTTTATTATTAGATAAAAACACTTTTTCTAATCAAGCTTTTACTCAGTTTTTTTTTTCTTGGACTATATATATATATATATATTTTTTTTTTTTTCTCTCAGTAAGGGAGGGAATATATAAAATATAAATATATATATATAAATATTATATATATATATATTCCCTTTCAGTAAGCTCTTCTTCAAGAATCCTTATAGGGAAGGGTTCCTATTTGGTGCATAGATCCTAAACCATAGTAATGTTAATAAGACTTCTGTGTACAGAACAGAGTTCCGGGATTATTGGTGGTCCTACTCAGCAAGTATAATTTCAGGAAGCAGATACAGGGTAGCCGTTACTGATATTGAAGCTGATGTTTTGACAGAAGAACTAGTTAAATGCCAATTTTCTAACCAGTTTTTCTGAATTAAATTTCAGAGAAGAGATGGGCAATTGAACTGAAGAGACATAAAGTTCTCATGACTAAGCTTTGCAGCTGATATGTATTCAAACAATGGTGATATGATACAGAGTGGATACATTTGTGGTTAGCAAAACCATGTTATAAGTTTAGGCTAGTGAATTCCTCACAGGGAAGGAATAGATTGAATTCATTGTGTTATCTTCAGTATCTTGTGGAAGAGTTGACCTGAAAAAGAGTAAATAAACCGCCTCTCCAAAATTTTAAAAAAATACACTGTCAAGAGATTGAACAAATGTTAGTCAATATTTATCAATACGTATGTGCCAAACATCTTGCTAAGAGTAGGAAATGCAAGTTTTAAAAATCATTACTCTTGACCTAAGGTCTTCCAATTTTACTGGAGAAAAGAATGAAGAATGGAGGAAGAAGAGAGGAGAGTATTCAATGAACATGATGTAGAAGTGAAAGAAAACATGAGGTACAGAAAATGCACAACAAGGAAGAAATAACTACATAGTGACGAGAAGGAAAAAAGAAAGAGGCAAAGTAGTGAATCCTGAAGAAATGACAGAACCCTGTAAAGTAAGGATAAATAAATGCCAGCGGCGAAGGAAGGCATGGAGAATAACAAAGAAAGGACGCGAAGGACAAATGAGAGTGGAAAAGGACCAAAGGGAACAGAAGTACAACAAAGTGTTCCTACATCTGCTGTAATTAATTCATTCCAGCAGATGATATGTGCTTTTACTCTAATAGGTTTAGTAGCAATGGACTTGAAATTATTAAGATATGTAATTTTGAAATGTCTTTTCAACACATTAAATTGGTGGCACTGATTGAATAAATGACCACCATGTAGAACAGTAATGATCAAAATTTTAAAGGGCAGATACTTGACAGAAACCTGCTGCAATAACAATTGCTATCTTATGTAACAAACACAGAACTCCATTAACTCCAATTTAAATCAAACTGACAGGTTTCACTAAGAATTTGTTATAAAAACTAAATATTCTTGTAAAATTATGGAAATAAACCTCCCGTTATAAAATAGGAAACATACAGCTAAAATAAAACATAGATACTATATTTTTTTCCACTTGGGGTTTATAATTAGTTTTAAAATATATGTGCATGGGTAATAATGCAATTTGTACCTATGGGCACATCCTTTCTCTCCCTCTCCTTCTCCCTCTCCCCCTCTCTCTCTCCCTCCCTCACAACATACACACTCACACACCTCTTTCATCTGAGTTATTTTAATTGTTGTTGATACTCTGTCACTGCCATCCTCATTTATTTTTCTCTGTTGACTAATTTCTCCCCACTATTAGAATGTAATGAAACCTGATAGTAAAAAGAAAAACATCCATGGGGTTCTGTCTCATGTTCTCCACATCCCTCGCCAAAACCCATCCTAGGTATTTTAAACTAAGAAAAAAAAATGATTAGAGAGTGCTCCTGTCTCTTGATTGAAACAATCTGTATTCACCATCATTACACAGTAAAGAATATCAGGTTGGTCCAGCCCCTGGCATTGCTTATTTGTATAGCGTAAGCCTCCAACACTGGGTACCAACTAGCCCCAGGTATGAATTCATCTCAGGTGGATCTAAGTACACCTGCTGTACTTTGAAAAATTCTGAAATCTAAAATTATCTACTGAAAATGAAGTGCATTCAATCTAGGTCATTACCTTTTGTACATTGTTATTTCAGAATATGCTACTAAAGCATGTGGAATGCTATGTTCGTTAATATCAGGGATTGGCAAAGTCTGGAAATGTGCCTAGAAATCAAAATCTCTCATAATGCCATTATAAAAATGAGAAAGAGAATATAATTGCTACTGTGTTGAGAAAAATACATTTTGTTTATCATTTGCTTATCCTTTATCTGAAAAATTTTATCATTGTAAAATGACTGACATGCAACTTATTCTCATCATTGTACAGTAAAATCTACAATTCAATTATATTATTATGATCTGAATAAATACAATAGAATAGGTCAGGAAATATTCATAAACACATACACTGAAAGAAGTGTGTTTTTGTCACCCTGTATTTGACTGAGTTTCCTGAACAGCCAGCGAGTTATTTTAGACTCGTGAATAAGAGCAATTTAGGAGGAATTCACTATTTCGAAGCCCATGTTAGTATCCTATTCCATACAATTATATGCCATTGCTTTCTACGACTTAGTCTTTACCCATGGAGTTTCAAAACCCTTAGAATAACTCATCGGTTTCCATGATATCTGGGTATTTCTTATTTCTTCCATATCCTAAGCTTTCAGTCCTTTTCAAAAATCCCACTTGCTTAAAATCTTACTGGACTAGATCATGCATTCTCAGAGAGGGTGGTATTATCCCCAAAAGGACTAAGAATGATATAAATATATGGCCTTGCTTAATTCTGGATAAATTAAAATCCTCTCTGCTCACCTAGGGTAAAAAAACTTTAGGAAATATTGGCATATCAATGTTCTGTATAATGAGCATAAATATGAGACTCTGTATATGAGAATAAAAAGTCCTGCATGAAAGAAATATATGTAACATATATGTATATCTCTCTGTATCTATGTATATCTCAATTGATCAATATATTCGTATATATATTATAGTATTAGAAATCACTACATACCTATAATTAACAGGTTATATTATTATATACTTACTTTTGCACAGTATATACATTTATATATATATATATTTAATAATGAATATAAAGAATTATGGGTTATATAGGCTAGGTTATATAAAATAATGTAATCTATTATATTAATTAGCTATTAAAATGTCTTCAAATTTTAGAAAAAAAATTAACTTACAGGAGGTACTGCTTTATTCTCCAAGTGTTAATGAAAACATGAAGTGAACACGTTAATAATAAAGGTAAAATTATAAATCTAGTCTTTCCAAATATAAGCTAATTTATAAGTGGCATTTTAAGGAAAAATAAAATATACTAACTAGATTATTGAAAATAGCCAAAGAGGAAGTGTAAGATACCAACAAAAAAGAAAATCTTTGCATATTTACTTAAATTACAAAGGCAGACAATGGAATTACAAAAGCCAATGGAGACACTTAATATTAGAACAAAATAATACAAAAGATCATAAGTAATTAAAATTCCAACTGAATGTCAGGGAGATCAACACACCTTATAAACATTATTCATATTGGCCTATTTTTCAGAATAGAAGTGATTACAAAACTACCAGGAATAGGGGTACCTGGTGGTTTAGTTGGTTGAGCATCCAACTCTTTATTTCCATTCAGGTCATGATCTCAGGGTTGTTGGATTGAGTCCTGCATCAGGCTCCACACTGAGCATGAAGCCTGCTTAAGATTCTCCCTCCCCCCCACCCATCTTTCTCTCCCTCTCTCTCCCTCTGCCCCTCCCTCTTGCTCACATTCTCTCTCTCTCTCTCAAATTAAAAACTAAGATAAATAATGAAAGGAAAAGAATGCATTGAAGATTTAGATCTTTCTTGTGATGACTAGGTAGATCATCCTGTATTTCAAAAATGTTCTTCAATTTCTAGCATAATCAGAAATGTCATTTACACTTCTTAAATAACAAAATTATAAAACATATCTTTGTCAAGTTGAAAATAATATAAATTCCCCTTCTAGGATGCAAAAGAAGAGGTCCATCACACACTTTAGCACAGTGGCATTCTATGTAATTGGGGTTAGAGATGAAGTAAACATACTTAGAACAGTTAGTTCAATCAGCATTCTCAGTAGGCTGCATTCTTCCTTGTTGAATAAAAATTTCAAAGATCACCTCCAATCTTTTATTTGTTAAAAATTTCACTTATCACATATGCAAAATGTTCTCCTATCTTGGTAATTAGCACATTTCTTGGTAGCAGCCCAATAAGTAAAAACAGTTTCTTCCTTTATTGTGCTGTGGACTTAATCTCAACAGGATGCCCCTCTCTGTCCACTCTAATTAAGAAAACTGGCATATGAAACTTTCTGCAGATGGATTAACAGCAGGGGCTGCATAGATTTCCTTCATAGTCTTAATAGTTCTATCAGCAGCCCACATCATCTGAAAATCAGGAGTGTTGTCTACACTTCACAAGCCTTCCTGAACCTCAAGCTTCCTGCCAATGCCTCCTCTACAATGACTATTCAAATTCCTATCAGCGTTCTCCAGAATACTCTTCAGCATGTCAAGTTTTTTTCTGATACCATTTTCTTTTTATTTTTTTTCTGAGGCTCCCACACACTGTGTTGATCTGGCCAAGAGATGATTCCTGCTATCTTAACAACACTCATGCATTAGATTGGAGGCCACTAGATTAAAGAAGATTATGAACAAAATGGAATAAATTAGTGAAAAAGTTCACCTGATACATTTTTATATATACATATTTACATATATATACATACCACATGCATATATAACCTAAATATTTTAATTTTAGAGACCAATTAAAATGCTTCTGTGTCTAATTGGTAGTCCGTTAATATGTGTTTCTTTGTTATTTTTGTTTTTGTCTTATAATTTTTCTGAGTTTTACCCAATGGAGAAATTTAATATTGGAACAAAATAATACAAAAGATGAAAAGTAATTAAAATGCCCACTGAATGTTAAAGACAGGGTTAAAGAGAGGGCACCATATAAACACTCTCTTTACTGCCTAATTTTTCAGAATAGAAGAGATTATAAAACTATAAGGAAACAACATGGGTGAACAAAACAGGAAATAATGATGGGAAAAGATTGCACTGAAGATTTATATCTGATACCATGGTATCAGCAGACTGACTTAGTTCTACTCAATATATATCTGTCTCCTATGAAAAATACAGCAAAACAGAAACAAGTATCCCAATTTCACCCCAGCTGCTCTACTTGGATGTCTCATTCTTCTTTCTTTCTTTTTGTGAACACATGACTAATGCATTCTCAGTATGGTTTTCTTAACTCCTGTTATTGCTAGTTAAGGATGGAGCCTGTTGCAGCATAAGTGGAGTTGACAAGGGTGTCATGCCTACAATCAGCTCTCACTGCCTCTGTAGCACCTGGTCTTCACTTACAAGCTCTATTGTAAAAAGAGATAGAAATATACGTGTAAAGACTTATTCCTGTTATTCTTCATTTTCTATCAATAACCCTCAGAAAATCTTGAAAGGATTCTGCATGATGATACATTCTTATTATCAGCTAACATGGGCAAACATATCTCATGTAAGAATTTGGAATAACCTAAGGAAATACAACGTTGTATCAATCAGGACTATTACTAGCATACCATAATCTATTTCAATGACTAAAGCAAAGTCACATGATTAAGCCTCTTAACTCACAATCTCTAGGAGGACCAGGAAGATGTATTTGGAAGTTACACAGCCAGGAAAAACATCCAAACATTGCTCCATACATTGCTTAGATATCCCGATCTAGGACTAAGATACCAGTACTCTTGGACGCTGAGGCTCAAAAATGAGTCTATCTCAAGGAATTGCCTTCAGCTAAAGACAACTGTCTCACCTAAATTTGTACCCTCTTTAGAAGCAACCCATATCCAAAGACATACATGGCATACAAAGGCTGGGCCCCTTATCTCATTTTGGAAAAAACTCTGAATGGCTATTTCCGCTCTGGAGTGCCCCATGGGATAAGCTGGGGGTTCTGATTCAACTTCATGGCAATTCAACTTCTCTCCAATTCTGCTTTGAATTTTCACTCTTAAAACCATGGTTCCTAAAAGCACTCCCCAGTAAACTTTGGCTGCTTTATCTGTCAGAATCTGTTTCTCGGGGAGCCCCACCTAAGACATCAAAGCCCTGACCCCAAAGATGTCCTGGTCAGAGACATGATTGGCACCACTGCACTGAATAATGGATTTCAGAAACTGCCAATGGCACACCATAAAGCCACAGTCTTTAATAAAAAATGTGATTGCATATCACCTTTATCTTCAGATTTTTTTTCAAGTTAAAGTATCAAACTTTAGAGATTGGTCAATTTTCTTGGGTAGGTGCTATTAGCATCCATGTTTCAAGACTTGCTAGTATCTTTAAATATACTTCCCTTCAGTGGGGAATTAACTACAGCATTAAGTTATTTTTTCTCTGAAGTGTAAGCAAGGAACTTCATTTCCCAACTTCCTTTGCTACTAAAGGCACAGACTTATGGTCTGTGCAACATTTGTTACCTACATCTTAACAAGACTTTCCATTTAAGGAGGAATATAGTACAAATTCTAATGTATGAACATTGAAATTAAAATTGTTCTATCTAATAAAATTGTAATTTCTACACATTTTATCTTGTGTTGTAGTAACAATAATTTTGATGAAATAATACCTGATCATTATTCGTCTGAAATATCATTTTCAGTGATTCCTAAATAAGAGAATCTCTACCAGTGCCTTATTCTTCAATGGAATTATAGCAGAAGTTAATAGTAGGGTGAAACTATAGTAGAAATGAATCATTCATATTGGAGTAAGGTAGGGAAAATGGAATTTTGGTGACTCCAACTCCACTTAATTTTTTAAAATTCATTTCCCTTTTCTAGGGTGATATAAATTTCATATTGTTGCTAATTTTAGAATTGCACAGATAACTTCCTTTACGCAAATTAACCAAGTGCTTTAGTTTTTATTTCTAAATAAAAAATATTTCACAAACCACACATATTTCTCACAGGTACTCCTCCTAAGCATTAATAGTAATTATGTAATACAAGGGATACTTGAGGAAATCAGATGTGAGTGAAAGAGTCCTACACTGAGTTGTTAACCATCTACAAGTAAGTCAAATAAATATTCTTTGTTTATTCTTTGATATTTTTTATTATATAATGCTATGGATATTTATGTTTCTAATATTGCACCAGGCTCTTCTTCCAGAAAATGCTGTTAAAATTAGCATTAGTTTAACATGTTAAACTCACTGATATTAACATAAAAACTTAAAAAGAAAAACAGGAAGAAAAAACTTCAGGTGGAGCACGAAAATAAACAAGTCTGTTGGCAGCCAACAGAAGATAATGATTCTTTCAAGACAGGAAAAGAAACCAGCACCCTTTACACCATAAATGTTTACAAATTTAGTAAGTAACAGGACTTGCTGGAGGCGACTTTGGAGGGGATGCAACATCTGTCTGTTGTGTGTTTCCAATTCCTCAGTTTTCTCTCATCAGCTCCAGCCATCTTGGTCCAAAGAAACTTTCCAGCTCCAGGCTTGTTTTCATGTGTCTGAGTACATTCTGACTATGGCAAATCTTAATTATATCCAAAGAACTGTCCTGTGACTTTGCATCTTATCCAAATGCCCAGACCCAGGATCTGTGTATTCCAATATGAATTCCTGGGCTCCAGCATTGTTTCTTTATTGCCACAAACCAAAAAACCAATGCTGCTCCTTGTTTCTCTTATGAGTAAAGAAAGAAACTGACTTATTTGACATCAATTTTTAGTGAAACACTGATCCACTATGGATCAGATATAACTTAAAGGAGATTATTTTTAAAAAATGTTTATAGAAACTTTAAAGCATATGCAGAAGTGAATGAATAGTATAAAGAGCTCTGATCTACCAAACAGCCAACTTCAACAGTTAATTAAGTTATCAGCATCTGGTTTTACCTTTACCTCCTTGGATTACTTGGAAGCAAGTGCCCCAAATAATATAATTCATCTATAAATAATTCAGTGCACATTTCTAAGTGATTAGGTTTTTAAAAAAACATAACCACAAAATATACCATTATCATATCAAAACATTAACAATAATGCCTCAGTCCCACAATTATCCAGTCAGTATTCACATTTGCCCTATTCTTTCTTTTCTTCTTCTTTTTGTAAAGTTGTTTTGTTTGTATGAATATCCAAAAAGTCCACATATTGTACCGGATTGATCTATTTCTTTCCGAATAGTATTTTAATCTATGGGACCCCTGCCTTTTATTTGTCTTGTAATTAAGTTTTGTTGTTGTTGTTGTTATTGTTGATGAAACCAAGTCATTTGTCTTGAATGTATCTATTAATTTGCAACTTTGGAAGATTCCTGGGTGAAATCTGAAAACTGGCCCCTTTCCATGGAGGGCAGGGAGAGATGGAAGGAAGAGAGAGATCCCACTCCAGATAGGTACGTGGCAAGCTTAATAAGCAAGGAACCATGCACAGGAGGCTTTTCTTGGGTGGCAGCCTAACAAGTGGATCTCCACACCCTCCTGCCAAATCGTAGAAGTTCATATGGAGGCTCTAACAGGGTTCAGTAGCATATGCCATCCAGATGGTCTCAAAAACAACTTACTTCTCAAGGCTATGTCCTTAGAGCAGCTCCCACTGTGGGAATGGTGGGCAGAACGTACATTCCAAGGACAGGGAAGAGGGAGGATGCCTATGATTGCTTGGGTCAGCTCTCAAGTCAGGTCAAATGACAGTTTGTCTTCTAGATGACCTCCAAAACACACTCTGGATTTTGCATCCTTGATGCCATTTATTTTCTCCATTTTCTGTATTTCAAATAAACTCATTGATTGGTTTGATCCAACTCATATTTTGTATTTTGGCCTCAAAGAGTCACAGGTAGTATTTTATATTTCCTGTTACAGAAATATTGTGTGGTCTTTTTTTAAATGTTCATATTGATTAATGAGTTCAAGTGGTGTTAGCTTAATTCTCTTTAGCCTCTCTCCTGATAATTTAGGCAGTCATAGATAATCATTTTCTATGTCAATAATTTAATGGATGGTTGCAATATGTTGATACTCCAATTCTGTCATTCTGTTTTTCCTTTATTAGCTGGAATGTTTAATTAAAAAAATTACTTCATCAATTATTTAGTTGCAGTCTATACAAGAATGTTAGGATGAAACCTCGAGCCTTGCTTTATTTTTCGGTTTTCAGAATACTTTGGTTATCCAGTATCCACCAAATGTGACAAATGTGTTTTACATTAAGTAACATTATCAATTCATGAATTATCATATCTTATTAATTATTAATTTCAATAATTTGTTCCATTAGTTCCACTTGTTTGGCTCCTCAAATTGCCTCTTCTAACAATAGAAGGCTCTTCAAATTGGACCCTCAGTCCCTTTTACACGTTCCTGGTGCTTTCGATAGATTCCTCGATTTGGGGGGATGTTTCAGACCAATTTTGTACATTTTTTGCAATATATCTGGATTTAGCTATTTCTTTGAGGACCCCATTTATTTTAATGGGAAGTACTATCTAGGGGACCACAGTGTTTGCCAAGGTGCTCACTGTCACTGGGTTGGTCATTGTTTCTAGGCTATTTAGCATGGCTAAAAATTATATGTCTTGAAAATATATATGTATTCAAAGGAGAAAATGTGTGTATGTGCATGTGTGTGCATGCGTGTGTGTGTGTGTGTGTGTGTGTGTGTGGTGTGTCTGCGTGGAAAATAATAGTTTCCATTGCCAAAGGTAAACTAATAAAATATCACCAATATAGATACTATAGGTGTTGAAATGTTATCATGTAGTGGTGGGATATTCTTTCTCCTTTTGAACTAAGCACTCTTCCTAACTCCTTATAAGTTAATCTTTTGAATCCTAAATCATCCATTTGTAAAATGAGAAAAGTTATATTTCTTTTCATGTTTATGACAGTGTTATGATGACACATTGAGAAAACTGTGGAAATATTCCAAAAATAAAAATGCTACAGTCAGCTTTCAATCATCAGCTTGCTCTTTGGTATATCTTAGCTTTCAAAATTGTTGACAAGGAACTGCTAAATGATTTATTTCATTGGCAAAACTTTCTGAAAATGACCTAGAAAAAAAAAGGAGTATACAATAGCCATAAGAGTAGTTAATGGCCAAGGAGAATGGTTATAACAATCAAGGAGGAAAGCAGTCATAAACATGTTGTTTGCCCAGGTGCAAAGGGAATAATTAAGGTAGCTATTGGATTCCATTGCAAAAAGCAGGATACTATTTTGTGCATCAGACTGCAGCATAAGACTGGGGACCTATAAAGACCATTTTGAACAATGGAACCATCTGTAGAGAAGTGTTTGATGACATTTTTGAAGCATCTGTGATGAGATGGGTCACTCACCCAGACTTCAACTATCTCACCCTCACTGAGGTTCAGTGGAGGAACTTTGAAGCAACCCAATGAATAGCCGCTATTGACATTTTCTAAAAATAAGACGTGAGAAAGGAAAGTTTCAACAAACTTCAATTCATTTCAACTCAATAAACATTTTTGAAGGCTCACTAATGTGCACTGTCTATGCTGCTCTTTGCATCTCTCCTATCTATTAAATGTTCTTCTTGTTTCATATCCCTGTCAGATCTATCCTTCACGCTGCCGATACAATAATCTTTTTCAAACATACTTCTGATAGGGTCACTTCCCCACCTCAAATCCCCAGGATAAAATCCAATAACTTTAGCAAGATCCAAAATGTTATTAACAATCCCTTTTCTCCCTCTGCTCTGATAGCTCTTACTTATCCCCATACCCCTGACGTGCAAAGCTATTTATATGTCTTCCGGTATTCTGCTTGTCTGACTTCTATGTGCAATGCTCATGCTATATCCTCTTCCTGAACTGATCACTGTGTCTTCATAGCACTATATACTAATTTCCCTTTAGATAACTCACATATTGTCTTTTACATAGAGCCTCTCCTGATTTTTCAAGCTGGCTTAAATATTTGAGGGTACTCTCCATTAGTATGTGAGCAATTATAATGTAGAAGGCTGGGTCCTATGTTTCCTTGTATAACCAACCCTTACTTCTGCAACAGTACCAGTAAACATAATTCATTTAAATGAGTGATTTACTTATGTAATGAATACTACAATATGTCAAACTGTCACCCTTCCATTAGAGAAGTCCTTGGTATCTAAAAGATTCATACAGAATCTCTGTATAAAGGGAATTTTAAAGAGAACGTGCCTTAGTAGAAAGCTTTACAACTGTCTGAAAAGCAAACAATGAATGTGAAGCATGAAATAGATTACACGGCGATGTTTTATACTTGTCAGGAAGGAGATTGATTAGCTCGCTGTATATTCAGAATGGAAGTTCATTATTTTATTGGTTCCTAGCATAAAGGAGATACCCAAATTTAAATCCAAATAACCAAGGATTCCATAGGCAAACACAAAGTGCATTTGCATTGACAGGCATCAGTGCCTCATTGCCTCAGAAGGATGCCAAGACATTATCCAGGCTTTCCTGATGTCCATGCCATTGTAAAAGCAAAATTAGGTGACTCCAAAGTCAAATATCTGAAACATGCTCCAGTTTCTGAACTCTTAAGCCACTATGCATTTTACAATCACAGTAAAGCACCTTTATTAGATATTATTAGCTTTAAAATTAAAAACTTCATTACTGACCAGTATTTAATTTTTAGACTCAAAATTAATCAAAATTATTGTTATACTTTTTCTTTTTTACATACACAGTTAAAAACCTTTTCCTTTACACTGTTTTTCCAAATTGAATTATGTTTCAGATCTCCACATAAAAGCAGCTTTATAGTTCTTACAAGAGGCAGTCTGTTTGATGGCCATGTTAAAGAAATTGCATTTATCTTCCAGCAACACTGAGTAAGGTGATTACATTACAAACAAAATTAATGAGGGGAAAATGGAGCAACCAACTTTTTATATAAGAAAGTAAGGATCTGAAAGTAAACAAATAAAATACAAGTGGGCAAAAATATCAGAAGAAAGATGACTTGGAAAAGGTAAAAGAAAACAGAAATGAATGAGACATTATAATATTTAATACTGTTGACAAATACTAAGTAGAGGGTATAGAAATGAAAGTGAAATTGACATAATAAGAAAATATTTTTTATATGTGAAGGCATACTAAAAAAATAGTGGTATGTCAAGGCTGACATTTTCAAACAATATCCAATATACTAAATGTTATTACTGATAAAATAAGTTGTTGTGGAATCTCTGAAGAATTTTAATACATTCTAGATTAATACTCATCTGCCTGAAATCCAGTGATGCAAAGTCATTTGTAGGAAAAGGGCATAACAAAGATTTCTCACATAAATTCCTTACTATATAGATATAGGTAAGAAAAGAAATAAGCATAACAATAGTATGATATAACATGATGTATTATTATTTGCTATAATACATATAGCAAAAGTGATGGTTCAAACTTACAAAGGTACATACTTATATCAAGTTATCTACATCACCAAGCATGGACCTTTATAAGTTACATGCTTGGTGATATAGATGCTTTGATATAAGAATAAAGCCAACAAATACATTCTGAGGAGGATATGCTTTAATGTTAATGCCTTCGTCTTGTAAATAGTTATTAAAATTTGTGGGTTTTCTCCTTTGTTTGTAATCATGCTACACTTGTGATTTAATTATATCATGAAAATGGCCTGTAAAATTAATATTTTTCTTATCTGGGATATTGCTCCAATGACCCTCTGCTCCCTTGACCTTGCAAAATTGTAAATTAAAAGTGACTTTCTCTCTTCCATCATCGACCTTTCCCTGTGAAGCACTCCTACAAAGCATGTTGAAGAAGCAATTCTCTTCCCAAGATTTCTGTGGTTGCCTGTTGGTTACAAAGGCTGCTAATGCATCTTTACTCGCTTCCAATGAAGTTTAATAATATCTCTAATAAGAAGCAATTCCTTCTAATAGGAGAGCATTTTACTCATTTTGCTCTACCATTGAATAATATTACAAACCTTATTCATTTAAACTAATAATTTCCCTTTCTTTAGTATATGCTGGAAAATTAATGAAAACTAGGTTTTTAAAAGTCTACTTATATTATTTTGAGAGACAGAGAGAGTGAGGCAGAGAGAGAGGGAGAGAGAATCGCAAACAGGCTCCATGTGGTTAGCACAGAGCCCAGCACTAGGCTGGATCTCACAAAACTGAGAGATCATGACCTGAGCCAAAATTAAGAGTTTGTTGCTTAACTGATTGAGTCACCCAGCTGCCCCTAAAACTAGATTTAAAAAAAACAAAAATGAGTCAATGCCATGTACTTTATTATAAATTTCCCAAATTAAATGCATAAAATATTGAGAATCTGAGGTATGCTTTAATATTATAAATTTCTCTTTGCAAAATCTACTTATTTTAAGCCAGGTTCTAAGGTTAAGCAGATGTACAAATTCATGAATCTTAAATGCTTAAGGTAAACTACGCAGTATAAACAGAAGTTAAGAAGCTTGCATTACATTGTTAAAGGAATATAAAACACTAAAATATTTTTTTCCATGTAGATATAAAATTTCTCTATTTTTTGAGATATGGATTCATTAGTGGTTGTATGACTACAATATTCTTTAATTTTTCTTAGTTTTTTTTCCTGCATTGGAAATGATAGTAAGTTATAAATGGTGACTTTACCAAGGTTATCATAAGAAATTTGGTGTTTTGGTAATATTTATCACTTCCAGTGGAAGGGAACTTGAAGTTGACTTGTTCATAAGGTTATAAACTTGTATTTCCCCCCAAATCGGGTATTATAGAGGTATTATAACTGAGATTCATTATCTACCCCATTTAAATAAAATAACCTAATATAAAATTAGAACTTGTTCATGTATGATATCTAAGACATTTCTTCTATTCTTTGTTTATACTGTATTTATCATAGTACCAGAATTTTCATGTTTATATTATTAAAACTCTTTCCAATGCATGTTGACATCTCATAATCCTCTTTCCAAGTATACTACAAACTTGAGTCAGCCCTGTCAGGACAGATTTTCTGACACATTCATTCACTGACATAATACCAGCACCTAGGGAAGCACCTAGCACATAATGAGGGCTCAATAAGTATTTGCAGGATGAATAATAAGTTAACAAATAAATATCAATTTATAAGCAGGTTGATTTCCACATACAATTAAATTTTTAAAATTATTTTTCTATGACAAGCAGAATATATTATTACTACCCTGAAAAAGTTTACCCTAGACTGTTGTTTGAATTCTAAAATCCTAAAATCCATAAGCATGCAAGCATATGAGACTCCAATTTTTGGTTAATAGTTATCAATATTTACTCGAGAACCCTTTACAAAGATTAAATCACATGGACCCAGGCTATGGAACATGACCAGTCAAGTTCTGGTGTCCAGCAGGTCTAAGGATGCTTTTATCAGAAACTTAAAGCCAATAATAACTCCATCCTTATTGTACAGTAAGTAATCCTGCATCATACAGCAAGTGTTAACCTCCTACTTCCTCCCAAAGACTGTTCTTATGTGTGATGTTTAATATTATGTGCCAACTCAACTAGTGTAAGAGATGCCCAGAGAACTGGTAAAATTTTATTTCTGAGTGTATCTGTGAGGGTGTTCCTGGAAGAGATTAGCATTGATTCAGTAGACTGAGTAAACAGATCCACCCTCACCAATATGGGTGGGCATCATCCAACCTGTTGGGGACTAAAAAGGAACAGAAATGTGGACTAAGGGTAAATTCCTTCTCTCTTCTTGAGCTGGGATGTCTACCTTCTGCTCAGGACATCGGAGCTTTTGGTTCCCTGGCATTCAGACTCCAAGACTCACACCTGTAGCTTTCTGTTTTTCAGGCCTTTGACCTTGGACTGAGAGTTATACCATCAGTTCTCTGGTTCTCAGGCCTTTGGACTCAGGCTGAATTGTATCATCAGCTTTCCCGGTTCTCCAGCTTCCAGACGGCAGGTTGTGGGACTTTTCAGCCTCCATAAGAAGGTGAGCCAATTACTATAATAAATGTCTTTTATATCTTTCTCTCTCTCTCTCTCTCTATATATATATCCTATTAGTTCCTTTCCTATGGAAAACCCTGACAAATAAACATGTTAGTTGAGGTATGTCCTCAATTCCGTATTCTTTCATCCCTCTTGAAATCTCTTCTCTCCACTCTCTGGAACCTTATATTCCATTGCAAATAAAATACTATGAATCTCTTCTTGAATCATGTCCCCTTTACCTGATTGCATTCGAAGGACATTGCATCCCTGGGACGATTCATGTGAAATAATAATCAGTTTAGAAAGGTTTAAGCTAAGCTATGTGATGAAAGTAGGATTTGGCCACTATGAGGATCTTTTACTTTGTTATTGTTTTTTTAAATTTTTATTTATTTATTTTGAGAGAGAAAGAGAGAAATGGAGAGAGCGAGAGAGAGCCGCGTGGACAAGTGGGTAGGGGCAGAGAGAGAATCTCAAGCAGGCTCTGCACTAACAGTGCTCAAACCTAGGTACCATGAGATCATGACCTGAGCTGAAATCAAGAGTCAGACACTTGACTGACTGAGCACCCAGAGGCCCCTCAGATCTTTTAATTTAATACTGAGGAGTAGCAACCTCATATTTGAGTTAGTGTGGGATTGAGAAAGATGAACCAAAGATACCTCAAAACATCCTTTCTCACTATTTATTGGGTCTTCAGGTTTAGATTGTATCAATTGGTTGTCTTGACTTATAATTCCTTTAGCCTGCTGCAGTCCTTAACCATTGCCTGGGAACTCCCTTTCCACCTTTACTGGATTATATCTGTATTACTCAGGGTCAGATCAGGTTAAGAGAAATCACTCTAATTATTTCAGTGAGTGTGACATTAATACCAGTGATTGGACACACAAGTGATGGAAAAGCTGGAAGAGCAACCAGGGAGAAGTGAGACAACCAGCACTTAGCAATGTCCGAAAACCTCTGCCACTTACATGTATTGATCAAACAATGAAAGGAAGTAGTTTTACCTATGCTCAGAAGTTGAGGCATTCCAGAAACTGCTATACCCTTAATGAGAGTGGGAAATAGGGAGATTCCTTGCAGAAAGTGTGATCACAGAGGAACTGTCTTTTGCAATTTGAAGCCAAAAGGAGACAGAGTTGCTGCTGGACCTACCACTTCAGAGAGAGCAAGAGAACAAGAGAGAAATACCAGGCTTCTTGGTCCTCCTATCTTCCAAGATTCTGCTGATAGTTTCCATTGGCTATACCTACCAGGAAGCCAATTTTCATGGAAGCCTGGAAATTGGAGAACCTACTATACAGAACAGAGAAGAACAGGAACAGGGAAGAAATGAAAGCAAACAGGCAAATGGACAGCATAATAGGCTCCTAGATAACCAATGTTTTGTTTCTTCATTTTCTTACCAAGTCCTATGTATGTATGTATGTATGTATGTATGTATGTATTTCTCTTAATATACTATCATTTCAATATTGAACAGAAATGGCAATAACATTCATATTTTGCTTCTGATTTTAAACAGAATGATTAAAAATTTCTCCATTAACATGCACTGTTGGTGGGAATGTAAATTGGTGCAGCCACTATGGCAAAAAGTATGGAGGTTACTCAAACAATTAAAAATAAAAATACTCTATGATCCAATAATTTCACTACTGGGTATTTACCCAAAGAAAACAAAAATACTAAATTGAAAAGATATTTCACCCTTATGTTTATTACAGCATTATTTACAATAGCCAAGAGTGGAAGCAACATAAGTGTGTATCAACAGATGAATAGATAAAGAAGATGTGGTGTGTGTGTGTGTGTATACATACACATATGTATATGTATATGTATATGTGTATGTGTATGTATATGTATATATGTATATATATATGTATATATGTGTGTATATGTGTGTGTATATATGTGTGTGTGTTTGTATATAACTTAGCCTTAAAAAATAATGATATCTTGATATTTGTGACAACATGGATAGACCTGAAGAGTATTATGCTAAATAAAGTAAATTATACTGAGAAAGAAACTGCCATATGATCTAACTTATATGTGGAATCTCAAAAGCAAATGAGCAAACAAACAAGAAGCAGAAACAGACACATAAATATAGGGAACAAACTGATGTTGTTTCAGGGGAGGGGAGTAGGGGATAGGCAAAATGGAAGACACAGGATTCCAGTTATGAAATGAATAAGTTACAGGGGTAAAAGGCACAGCACAGGGAATATAGTCAGTGGTACTGTAATAGCATTGTATAGTGGCAGATGGTAGCTACACTCGTGGTGAGCATAGCATAACCCACAGACTTGTTGAATTATTACACTGTACTCTGAAACTAATGTTAACCCTATGCATTAACTATATTTCACTTTCAAAAATGTAATAATGGAGTGTGTTATAGAGTACTTTTGTGTGTCCATTATGAGTTTAATTGATTTCCAGTTTGCTATTCTAGTTTCCTAATTTGCTAAGAATTTCTAGTTTGTAAGAAGAGTTATCATAAATGGTTACTAAATGCATATATTTTTACAAGTTTTTTCTAACCTATCAATAAAAATTATTCTATAACTTTTAATAAGTAAATGTGGCAAATATATTCATGTATTTCTATTGTTAAATTAATCTATATTTTTTCAGGCTAAATTCTATTTATTCATGTTATATCACTTCTGTTAAGTTTATTAATTTATTTTAAGAAAGAGAGAGAGAGAACACACACTTGTGTGAGTGGGGGAGGGGCAGAGAGAGAGAGGGAGAGAGAGAATCCCAAGCAGGCTCTGCTCTGTGAGCGTGGAGGCCCATGTGGGGCTTGAACTCACAAACCATGATATCATAACCTGAGATAAAATCAAGACTTGGGCCCTTAACTGACTGAGCCACCCACGTGCCCCCATGTTATATCACTTTTTAAATGCTACTGTATTTAACACTAATTGCTAATATATTTAAAATTTTTTTCATCTTTTTTCATTGGTCTGTATTTGCTTTTGTGTATTCTTTTCTGCTATAGTATTAAGTTTGATGAATGAACAGAATGAGTTTCAGAATATTACTCATTTCTATTGTCTAGTTTACTATAATATTGGAATGCTCTACACACTGAGAATCTGGTAGAAATCTTCTGGTGCTAGTGTTTTCTTTTTTATTACTGTTTCAATTACTTTAATAATTTTATGTCATTATGCAGGATTTTTATTTGTTCTTATGTTTATTTATTTTTTGAGAGATAGAGTGCAAGCAGGGTAGGGGCAGAGAAAGAGGGAGACACAGAATCTGAAGCAGGCTCCAGGCTCTGAGCTGTTAGCACAGAGCCACATGCATGGCTTGAACTCACAAACCATGAGATCATGACCTGATCTGAAGTAGGACACTTAACCGACTGAGCCACCCAGGCACCCCTATTCTTGGCTTAGCACTAGTAAGTTACATTTTGCTAGATATTGGTATATTTGTCTATGCTTTAAACTTATTTAAACAATGTTATTAATAGTAAACCCTCATTTTCTTTCTAATCACTTTTATATCTGTCATTAATTCCACTGAATTCTTACCATTTTCTAGTGTTTTCTAAACACAATTCTTAAAACAGAAATAATTCAGAAGAGAGATGTTGGTAGTAACACAAAGTAAAACATGGCTGAACAAAGGTAGTATGGAGGTATTACACAAGTATATATCCAAGATAGAGTTGTTATATTAAGAAATACTATTGCTGCTACTACTACTACTGGGCAATATTTGGTCAAATCTTTACCTGGTGTATATTTAAAAACAGACTACATGCTTATTGAGACTTCAAAAACTAAAGAGTATGATAGGGAATGTTTAGAACACTGCATATGATGGTTCCTTTAGGCTGTTTTCAGCAAAGTTCTTCAAGAAAAACATGAATTCAGGATAAAGTTACTGAGGCTGCAAGCAAAAATGAAAAGAAATACTATTTTGATAGTGGGGATGTTCTCTTTCTATACCCTGCAATCAGAGTTCACTGAAAGTCCTGTAATTTTGAGCCTTGTACAGGGAAAAAAGCTGACTGCTCCTGGTCTGTAGCCTGAAATGGAGCTCTTAAAGCAGTTATTGCAGAGAATTAATCTTAGAAGGAGAGAAATTGTATGCAATAGACTCTTTGAAGCTTCTTCCACTGATAATCTCTGCCATACAGTGAGATTAAGTTTACCATGATGATTATATTAAAATATTTTCTTCTTAATTATAGTTTTATATGGTTGCATAGTAACTGCCAATTTAAGGCTTGAGAAGATAAATGGAACATAATTATCAGTAAATAAAACACAAGAATCTTTGTGCTTGAAAATTATATCTAGACAAGTTCTTGGTTGTAATTAGTCACACAAGGAATTGCCCAAAAGTAAACGAACAGGTAACCTTATAGAATTTTGAGAGTGTTAACTACAAAAATGTTTAAAACCTGGCTGTATGTCTATCTACACTCCCCAATGTATGTGTGTGTGTGTGTGTGTGTGTGTGTGTGTGCGCGCTTATATATACAAGCCCTCAGAACAATCCCAGACCCCCAAAATTACACTAGTCTATGAAGTGTGAAGTGTTTTGTGAAATCCCTTCTTCCTCAATGTTCATCTCAGAATGAGTCACAAAGGTAATTAATAGTGAAAAAACATTTCATGAATGATGGAGAGATGCACACATAGAGGAGAACCAGAAAGTGAAGGCCTTATTCTATTACCAGGGTAAAAAAATGTTAGCTAGTCCTCATAAATGGGTTTTGATCATTGTTCTGAGCAATTTCCTGGGGTGTGTTTTCTGTTCTCCTCTTTTCAGACTGGGAAGGGTGTGTGTGTGTGTGTGTGTGTGTGTGTGTGTGTGTGTGCATGATTTTCCTTTACACTATCTACCATTGTACATTGGGTGTTATGGGGGAAGATACATTGTGTTATAGTTTATATGTTCCTTCTCCTCAGAAAAAACAACATCCAGATCAGATGGAAAAGACTATACGATGAACTCAGAGAGTTCATATTTTGAATCAAGATTTTATTTCTCAGACTTTGGGTTAAGACCAAGTATGAAGATTTTGATGCACAGGGGGACTGACACAGACATTAGTAGTTGCTAATCCAATATGCAGTCTCTCATCCTTCACAGAAATAGAATCACTCTGTTACTAGCATTGCCCTGTGCCTAGTCTTCCATGAAATGGAGAGATGATCAAATATAAGTAGAGAAAATGAGTGCAGGCTTCTTGTAAAGTCCGTTAAAGGGAGTTGATTCAGTAGGAGAGGTGTACTTTTCCTTTTTACCTATTTCTGCCTGGAATCCAGAAGTCATGATTGGAAATCTTGTAATCATTTGATGCTCAGAGTCAAACTTGAGAGTATAAGCCATTCATTAAGAACAAAAGAGCAGAAAAGCAAGAGGAATACAATTCTGTGATTACTAAGGAGCTGCAATGGCATCCCAGCACTTTGTCCTCACAGATTTTTATTTGGTTTAAAATATAAAGTTAGAGGAGAAACTCATTTGTTCCAGTCACAGTTTTGGAGGTCTTCTTATTTCACTGGTAAAACAAAAACCATTAAGAACTGATGTAATATTCTTTTCTTATGGTTTTTTGTTTTACCAATGAAATAAATTAACTCTTCAGCTGAGAGTGAGTAGGGCATTTGAAGGAATGGGGATTTGAAAAAGAGGAGATATGAAATAGATTTTTAGCAGAATGGTAAAATAAACATACTAAAAATTACATATATATATATATATATATATATATATATATATATATAGTTTATACCTGTATTGTATCACATTGAAACATCCTGAGAGGTTATATCTTGCTGAATAATCACTACTATTGCTTTGGAGCAAACTTATTACCTGGCCTCTTAAGAGTTTGCTGCCCCTCATGAACCACCATTTCTCAGTCCAATTAATTTTACTTAGAGTAGGGTACCTGGGTGGCTTAGTTGGTTAAGTGTCCAACTTAGCTCAGGTCATTATCAGATCTCATGATTTCGCAGTTCGTTGAGTTCAAGCCCTGCATCAGGCTTGCTGCTGTTAGTGCATAGCCTGCTTCAGATCCTCTGTCCCCCTCTCTCTTTGCCCTTCCCCCACCTTCTCTTTCTCTCTCTCTTAAAAACAAACATTAAAAAAAATAGAATAATGGGGCGCCTGGGTGGCTCGGTCGTGAAGCGTCCGACTTCGGCTCAGGTCATGATATCGCGGTCCGTTGAGTTCTAGCCCCGCGTCGGGCTCTGTGCTGACCGCTCAGAGCCTGGAGCCTGTTTCAGATTCTGTGTCTCCCTCTCTCTCTGCCCCTCCCCTGTTCATGCTCTGTCTCTCTCTGTCTCAAAAATAAATAAATGTTAAAAAATAAAATTAAAAAAAAAAATAGAGTAATAATGTAACAAGTCAGTGGTTTATTCACTTTCTCCCAAAAAGAACGTAGATATGGAAAGTGTTTGAGGGACAATCATATTCAATCCACCTACTGATGCACACATTATGCCCTATAAAATGCAGAGATAGTGATTATACTTATGGATTGAGATGCTTATTTATAATGTCTTTACCAGAGGAATGAGGTTTATTTCAAAACATTCACACAAATTTCAGTGAAAACATCCATTTATCTATTTGCTCTCTCCCATTTGGTCTTATTGGGTATGACATTTTCACCTCTTACAATTACATAAACTTGCATAGTACCCATCAATTCTTACATCTGGATTGACTGAATACTGTTAACATTGAAAGTGTATGTTTAAGCTACATGCAAAAAAAAAAAAAAAAGAGACCAACACCATACATGAAAATAAACTTAAAATGGATTAAAGACCTAAATATGAAACCTGAAACCATAAAAATCCTAGAAGAGAGCACAGGCAGTAATTTCTCTGGTATCATCCATAGCAACACATTTCTAGACATGTCTCCTAAGGCAAGGGCAGCAAAAGGAAAAATAAACTATTGGGACTACATCAGAATAAAAAGCTTCTGCGTAGCAAAGGAAATAAGCAACAAAACTAAAAGAAAACATACTGGATGGGAGAAGAGATTTGAAAATGACATATCTAATAAAAGGGTTAGTATCCAAAATATATAAAGAACTGATGCAATCAATACCAAAATAAAACCCAACTTAAAACAGGGCAGAAGATATAAATTGACATTTTTACCAAGAAGACATACAGATGACTAATGGACACATGAAAAGATGCTCAATATCACTCATCAGCAGGGAAATGCAAATTGAAACCATGAGATATCACTTCAAGCCTGTATGAATGGCTAAAATCAAGCACACAAGAAACAAGCACTGCCAAGAATATGGAGAAAAAAGGAACATTTATACACTGTTGGTGGGAATGCACACTGGTACAGCCATTGTGGAAAATAGTATGGAGATTCCAATTCAATTTACTGTTACACTATAAAAACAAACAAACAAACAAACAAACAAAAAAAGACAACCTAGGAATAAATTAAACTTAACCAAGAGGTAAAAGACCTGTACTCTGAAAACTATAAAACACCAATGGTTGGTGAAAGAAATTGAAAATGACAGAGACAAATGGAAAGATAGTCCACGCTCATGGATTGGAAGAATTAATATTGTTAAAATGTACATACTAGCCATAGCAATTTACAATTCAATGCAATCCCTATCAAAATGCCAACAACATTTTTAACACAAGTAGAACAAATAATAAAATTTGTGTAGAACCACAAAAGACCCCAGATACCAAAGAAATCTTGAGAAAGAAAAACAAAGCTGGAGGTATCACAGTTTGAGACTCCAATTTATACTACAAAGCTATAGTAATCAAAACAGTATGGTACTGGCACATAAATAGACACATAGATCAGTAGAACAGATTAAATAGCCCAGAAATAAACCCACACTTATATGGTCAATTAATCTATGACATAAGAGGCAAGAATATATAATGAGGAAAAGACAGTCTCTTCAATAAATGATGCTGGGAAAACTGAACATCTACATGCAAAAGAATGAAACTGGACTGCTGTCTAACACCATTCACAAAAATAAACTCAAAGTGGATTAAAGACCAAAAAGTGAGACCTGAAGCCATAAAAATTCTAGAAGAGAACATAGGAAGTAATTTCTTTGACATTAGATATAACATTTTTCTATATATGGCTTCTGAGGCAAGGGAAACAAAAGCAAAAATAAACTATTGGGAGTACATTAAAATAAAAAGCTTTTGCACAACAAAGGAAAACATCAATGAAACAAAAAGGCAACCTACTGAATGGGAGAAGATATTTGCAAATGACATATCTAACAAGGGGCTAATATCCAAAATCTAAAAGAAAATACTTGCACAACTCAAACTAAGTATGCATCAACACATAAATAGATATGGAAGATGTAATATACATGTAATGGAATATTGCATGGCTATGGAAAAGAAAGATCTTGCCATTTGTGACAACATGGATGGAGGTAGAGGGTATTATGTGAAGGAAAAAAAGTCAGACTGATAAAGACAAATACCTTACGATTTCACTCATATATGGAATAAAAAAAAAGATGAATAAACAAACAACCCAAAGCAGAATCATATCTACAAATACAAAAAAAAACAAAAACAAAAACAAAAAACTGATGGTAGACAGAGGGAAGGGAGTGGGAGATTGGGCAAAATAAGCCAAGGAGAGTGGGAGATACAGGCTTTCAGTTATGGAATGAATGAGTCATGACAATAAAAGCTATAGCACAGGATATATAATCAGTGATATTGTAGTAGCATTGTATGAGACAAACATTATAAATGTGGGGAGAAGGATGCCAGAGATATCTTATTATGACAATGTAGATCTAAAAACAATGTTAGTAAACAGAATCTATCAGATTATTAAAGAATACTGTATCAGAAAAGATTACTATATTCCAGGAACACACGAGTGAGATACTCTATAACACATATATTTTATATAGTTACTAAGCAGAAAAATAACAAGATAATTTTCATAGACGTTGATAAGAATTTTTGAATAGTCAATACCTACACTTGCTTTTTTAAAAACTTCAGTAAAATTGGAATCAAATGATACTATCTTAAGAAGACATATGGACAACTAGATCTTTTATAATAAAAAAAAGAAAAGAATTGTTACTGAAATCAGAAACAAAAAATGATGCCCATTATCCCCACCATTATTTAGCATTATTTGTAGATATCAGTCAGTACAATTAAGACAAAAGTAAAGATATATATGATGGATATTTGGAAAGAAAAATGAAAACTAATCCTTTAATAGAGGCTATAAATGTGTATATAAAAACCTAGTTCAGTTAATTGAAAAGTACTCTAAAAAAATTTACAGAGAGGGAGACAAACCACAAGAGACTCTTAAACACAGAGAACAAACTGAAGGTTGCTGTAGCAGAGGTTAATGGGGGGATGGGTTAAATGGGTGATGAGCATTAAAGAGGGCACTTGTTGGGATGAGCACTGGGTGTTATATGAAAGAGGTGAATCACTGGGTTCTACTCCTGAAGCCAAGACTACACTGTATGTTAACTAACTTGAATTTAAATTAAAAAAAAGAAAATTACAACCAGCATATAAAACTGTTATCTGGAAATCATTAGCCTTTATGTATGAAAAACAACAACTACTCAACATTCATACTGGGAAAGGGGGTTCCATTTGTTACAGTTTGTGCACACATACACACAAATACACACATAAAACAGCCTAAGACAAATAGAAATAAAGTCAACAAAAAATAAAGTGCAAAACCCGTATTAAGAAAAATGTAAAACATACATGATGGGAAAAATGTAAATTTTTAAAAAAGAAATTAATTTCATGGTAATGAATAAGGATAACCATTGACATAAAGTTGTCGATTTTCCCTGGATTATTTGATAATTTAATGTGCCCTTTTTTGATACAAAAGGCTTTATTTTTTGATACCAAAGATGCTTATCCTGAAGTTCAGATAGAAAAAGAAACAATCAAAACCAGGCAAAAAAAACTCTGAAAGGAAAGCAATGAAGTGGCATTTCAAGTTAATAATGGAAAAATTAGGGGCGCCTGGGTGGCTCAGTCAGTTGAGCATCCCGCTTCGACTCAGGTCATGATCTCATGGTTTGTGAGCTCAAGCCCTGCATCGGGCTCTGTGCTGACAGCTCACAGTCTGGAGCCTGCTTCGGATTCTGTGTCTCCCTGACTCTCTGCCCTTCCCCCACTCGTGCTCTGTTTCTCTCTCTCAAAAATAAATACACATTAAAAAAATTTAATATAGGAAAAGTTAATTTTTTTAATCAACAATGTTTGATGATTGATCTTTCTGGAAAAAAAAAAGATGATGGGCTTCCATCCTTCACATTGTGTATCAGGACAAATTATGAGTGACTCGGGGTTTTAAATGTAACAAAACTAAATCGTAAAAGAAATGAGAAAAACCCATGCCTAGCTCAGAGCTGGGGCTCCAACCCACAAACTGTGAGATCATGACCTGAACCAAAATCAAAAGTCAGATGCTTAACAAATTGAGCCATCCAGGTGCTCCAGGACTTTCCATCTCTAATTTTGAACTGAGTCTTTAATTTTAATATTGAAATGAAAGATTTTCTATTCATCAAGAAAAATTCCACATCAATACAGAAATTGTAACAATATATATATTTTCAAAAATCTGTATGTTTAAATAATACATAAACAAAGTCAAAATACAAATGATGCACTAGGAAAGTACTTGAAACTTACAGCATAAGCAATAAATTATTATGTACAGAACCACTATAATTTGAGAAGAAAAATATCTATAAGCTACACAGAAATGGTGCCAGAGACTTAAACTTACACAGAAAAAGTTATTATTTCAAATTATTTCTAATCATGATCATAAGAAAAATGCAGTTTTAAAGTAACATTGTTTTTCAGTCCTGCTACTGTCAAAAACCCAAGAGTTGTCAATATTCATTTGATGCAGCTATAGGAAAATCTGCTTTGTAGAGCATTACAGGTGAGACTGCAAATTGGCTAAAACTCTCATAGAGGATAATCTGGCTGTATCTATCATCATGACTAAAAGATCTATCCTTGGTCCTTCCACAAACACTTTAGGGAATTTTCCTTCAGGCATTTATGCAGATATAGAAAATTATGTACATACAAAGTTTTTTATCATAATATTGTTAGTAATAGCAAAAACTGAAAACAAATGCCTATTTACACAGGACTTGTTCACAACACTACCATATGCTATCACAAATGAATATTATTTGTCTATGAGAAACAACAAAAGAAAAATTTAGTGAATAAATTGCCTATGTACTGATATTTTCAAGTGAAAAATACAAGCTACAATGTAAATTTTATAGTATGCTTTGATTATTTATTCAAGGGGTGAATATAAACACATAATCATATTTTGTAATGAATTACTGGAATGACAGGAAATAAAATTGGTTACACGGGAGGACTAAAATGCAGAAAAAATAATTTAGAGAGGAAAAGGGATAGCTTTTCAATGCATAGCTTTGTGTATTGTTCTAAGAGTAGGACAGAGTAAATATACTGTCTATAAACTTAAAATGTGATGGTTCATTAAAATTTTTTTAATTTTTGTATTTCACACCGTATCAATTTGATAGATTAAGGGTAGTATTGTTTCACTGGTAAGGGCATACATTTTTTGCCAGCATATGATCAAATTGTTCCTTCAAGCCAGGTATATTACTAAGTATTATTTAAAATGTCAGTTTATATATTGCCTTGGTAAGCAGTAAACTGACAGTGAGATCAAGCTCATTAAATTACAATTGTTTCTGAGATGATATTAAATTTATGAATGAGTAATTCCTTGCAATTTGGATTATGAACAAAACCTTTACATTTGTCCAAAATGTTTGGGAAAATGAAACTTTAATTTTTCACATTTTCTACAATGTCTATAAACTTTCAATAATGCATTCATTCGATGCCAATATAATAGTTAACATTATATTCAGAAAATTCTTTTAAAAGGCCAAATTTTAGATAAACTGATAGAAATCAGAATTTACTGTTAGTAAATTTCTAAAAAAGAACTATATTCAAATTCTGGAAAACTATAAAAACATAAAAATAAGAGCAATTGTTATTATGTACACATTATAAATATATAGCAATGAATATAGTCAAATATTCTATTCATCTAGTTCTCTTCAGAGTATGAAACATATAATAACCTTCTGAATGTAGAAGTCAGAGTATACTTTGAATTTCTAAAATAAATTAAACAAACTTTCAATTCAACAAAGATGAAAATTAGAATAAAGCCTGAAGACTGGAAAATGCATGATGAAATTCCAGGTTTAGAATTTTTAAAATTTAAATATTTCATGAAGACCAAGCAAATGAACAATCAAGTTTTCAAAAGATAGTAATTTTTAACAGTTGATGGCATAGAAATGATGATATAATAATTGAAAATGTAGGGTTTTGAGGACGACAGCTCATAGACCAGTGAAGAGTTCAATCTCAACAAACCAACTGTGAGATCATGACCTCAGCCAAAATCAAAAGTCAGATGCTTTTTTTTTTTTTTAATGCTTATTTAGTTTAGAGAGAGACAGAGACAGAGCAGGGGAAGAGCAGAGAGACAGGGAGACACAGAATCCAAAGCAGGTTCCAAGCTCTGAGCTGTCAGCACAGAGCCCGATGTGGGGCTTGAACTCACCAACTGTGAGATCATGACCAGAGCCAAAGTTGGATGCTTAACTGACTGAGCCACCCAGGTGCCCCAAAAGTCAGACACTTTAACCGACTGAGCCACCCAGGTGCCCCTAAAATATTATTTTTAAAACTGTACTATCTAATAAAAAAATTATCTCAATTTTGTTTTAGTTCTGAATGTGCCTTGATTTTGTTTTAAATGTATAGTGTATTTACACTTAGTATATAAATTTACCACACACAAAAAAATAAATCTACCATGAAAGATACTTAACTTTTTGCACTTTTAAGACATTATATTGTTTTCTGGTTTCTGCCTTTTCCAATGAGTAATCTGCCATTACTCTTTCAAAGAAGTGTCTCTAAGATGTTTGAGTTTGATTTTCTTTACATTTCTTATTTATGTTTGCACCATTTTCTGCATCTGAGGATGAAAATCTTTCATCAGTTTTGAAACCTTCTAGAGTACTTTTTCTAGAAGAAGTAGAAGAAATATCCCAGACTTTCCCTTCTTTCCTTCTCAGAGTTGAATTGTATATACATTAAATTTTTCTATGTAGTCTATGTGCCATTTACACTCTGATTTTTAATATTTTTACTTTGTGCTTCATTTTGATTATCTTTTAATTGGACTGTTTTCCAATTCACTAATTTTTTCCCTCTATAAATAATCTATTGTTACACTTGAATATTTCATTCTAATTTATGATATTTGTTTTATCAGTTCCAAATAGTCAGTTTCATTCTTTTTCATACATCTCAAATACCTGATGAAATTCTCTACAACTGTATCTATTTAGTCATGCCATCATCTTCTTATTTTTTCAATATTTTAATCACAGTTATTTAAAGTTTTTTTTATCAGTTTACTACAATATTTGGATCATTTATGGGTCTGTCATTTCATACACCTGAGAGATCCCTATTTCCATGATGATTTGCTGGCCATGTGGCTCAGTGATGTAAGTGATGTGAGATTAACCATTTTCAGGCCATAAAGAATGATCCTTGAATGATGTTAGCATTCTACTTTGACAGTGACTAGTTTATAAATATTAAATGCTAAGCATATATCAACAGGAACATAAGAAAAAATATGCTCTGAAATTTTAACAGGGATAGAAGAGACATGTATCTCTTCTAGATATGGAACTTTATTGTGTGAAGCTTTATTGTGTGAGATTTGAAACAGTGAGCCATTTTGACACCGAGAGAGAATATTAGAGGAGTTAATTCTCAAAAATTTTGGTCTCATAAAACCTATAACCAATGAAAAGTTAAGAACTCACATAAGTTTTTACTATGGTATGTCCCATTCCTATGAATATTTAAGAGTATACATTTAAGAAGAAATATATAATTATTTAAGCTATTTAGTATTATTTATTGATATTAATCACTTTAATTTGTTATATAATTTAAATATCAAAATAGCAATAATTCATTATGTAGTAATATAGATTTTTTTAATGAATAATAACAATATACTTCAATGAGATGAGTAGCATTGTTTTACATTCTGTAAATCTCTTTAATTCCTGGTGTGGAAATAAAAAATCAAGTCAACAAAAAAACACCCCCAAATCAATATAGGAGAGATTAAAAAATGTTATTGTGTCTACAATTAAAGATAGAGGTGTGCAGATAGTCTAGTTTAGAGACTATACTTTTGGGACAAAATTCCACATAATTTATACTGCCTACATATAGCCTAAGAAATTACAGTAATTTATACTAATAAGAGAGAAAAAGTTGTACCTCATGAATGTTTCCTTTTTATCTCCTGTGAGGCCTTTCAATTAATTCCAGAAGTTAGAAATCTTCATTGAGAAAAATGTCCTCAAGACAAGATTGAAATGGAGCCAGAGAACAAGCCATATGAATGTACACTTGGTGGAGTGAAAAGGAAGTGCAAAGATTTTAAAGCAGGGGTATATTTGACATGTCTTTGCAGGGCAGTTAGTGACGAGTAAGACATAAAACTGGAGAATTAATTGCAGACCAGATTACATCATTTTTAAAATAATTTTACTTAAAAAGTTATTTTATTCTAGGTATGGTGAAAAGTCATTGAAGAATCTTGAGCCTAGACATTACAGGATATACCTAATATTTCAAAGTATTACATTGTTTATCTCAAGAAAATTAGACTGAAATTGGGTGGAGAAACTAATCAAAACTATCATCACATCCCAGCAAGAAACTGAATGTGGGAATAGTAATTGTGGTGAGAATTGGTGGGTTCAGGTAATTATTTCATGGTTTAGACCACATGTATTTGCCAGAAAATGAAATGAGGGGCATGAAAGAAAGGCAGAATTTAATGAAGACCTTGTGGCGTTTGGTCTGAACAAATAGAAGCATTTTAGAGCCATTTGCTGAATTACAAATGCAGCGTAAGCAGCAGATTTGGGGTGAAAATCTACAGTTGGACTTCTGCCATGCTTTTTATTTATTTTTTTGAAATGCCAGTTAGATATACCAGTTAAGTTAGAATATTATTATAATTTTAAGATGGATAATTTTATACAATATAAATATAATTTTCATAACCTGAAGAATTATGGGAGGTTATTTTATTTCATTCCCTTATCCTCAAAACCTGTACAAAGACTTCTAGATGGTAGGTAACTCTTCAGGGTCGTGCTTCTACACAGGGATAAGCTCCATCTCCCAGGACTAGTACATGTTTCGCAACATACAATGTTCATTACTTTTCTTTTTGAGAAACATCAAATATAAGAAGTGAGAAACTGAGGACATAATTGCTGGCATATACAACTGTTGGATGGGAAGTTTTTACTTTTGGTTTTATTTAGAACATATTCTACAACACCCAAGGAAAGACAATAGTATATAACTAACCCCTTTATATTAATTTCCCAGCCTCAACAATTACTTCAGGTTTTATAGGTAAAATGTTCTGATTGCTATGCAGCTCAGTAAACATCATCTCATATAATTTAAATGCCATAAAAATGGTGCTTATAATTTTAAATTTATAAAATAGACTTTATATGTGAGATACTGATTTTTCCTAGGTCATAGAATTAACTAGTTTATGCAGATTCTAGTACATATCTGATACCAAAAGACAAATTTTCTTTTGTTAGTTTATGATATAACGTGTCTGAAAAATATCTAGGGACGCTTGTGTGTGTGTGAGTGTGGTTATAGACAGAGAGAGGAAGAAGTGATGGTGCATGAGAAGGAAGAAGAAAGAGGAGAAGGAGAAAGACAAGAACAAGGAATGAGTTTTTAAAATTTTATAAGAGATTATATATTTGAAATGATATTTTTCATTTGAAAAATCTATCTTCTAATCTGCCATACATAAAAGAGTGCAAAAAAAAAAAAAATAGTTAAGTTTCTATGCAGTGTTTTTGGAATGTGAAAGTGCCATTTTAAATTTCTCTCTAAAAAAAGAAAAACATTAACTTCAGGACAGGAACATAGAACTACAGCATAAATGGCATTGAAAAGAATGGCCTGTGTGCACTTATTCATTATTAACTTTGAAAATTAGTATAAGCATTTTCAAAGAATGTTTGATCAAGGATATAACTTGCCACCCAAGGAGTCAGTCAATGTAGTGTAAGTATTTAAGCTGAACAAAGGGACTCTTAACCCCAAAAGTATATATTGAACATATAATCCTACATAAAAGATAATTAGATTTAAGATTTTTTAAAAAGAGGGGCACCTGGGTGGCTCAGTTGGTTAAGCATCAAACTCTTGACTTCAGCTCAGGTCATGGTTTCATGGTCGTCAAATTGAGCCCCACTCAGGCTCTGTGCTGAGCGTAGAACATGCTTGGGATTCTCTTCCTCTCCTCCTGCCCCTCTCCTATGCTCACACCCTCTCTCTCTTAAAAAACAACAAAAAAGATTTTTTAAAATAACAATAAAATTAAGATAATAAAAGGCCAAATACATCTGAAGAAATAAAGCAAAATAATTTTCAGTATATCTTAATGGTTATAAAAACTCTGGAATGGGGAAAATATTGAAGTTGATGCCAAGTTTAGATATAGTTACTGAAATAAATTGAGAAGAAAGAAATTTTTCATTTTAAACTAATTTAGAATTCATATTATTTCTCAGAGTAATTAATCATAGAACTACTGATGATGTAAAGTGGTTTACACAATATCATATTTGTGCATATATAAAGATCTAAGAATCACTTTGGGTTTTCTTTTCCTTTTTTTTCTTTAGTTTATTTTTGAAAGAGAGAGAGAGTGAGCATGAGTGGGGGAGGGGCAGAGAAAGAGAGGGACAGAGGATCTGAAGCTCAATGTGGGGCTCGAACTCACACATCATGAGATCATGATCTGAGCTGAAATTGGATGCTCAGTCAATTGGGCCACCCAGGCACCCCTATTTTATTTTTTTAATATGTATTTATTTATTCTGGGAGAGAACATGCACACATGGGGGAGGGACACAGAGGGAGGGAGACAGAGAAAATTCCAAGCAGGCTCCCTAATGTCAGCACAGAGCCAGACAGAGCCAGATCGGGTTCGATCTCAGGAACTATGAAATCATGACCTGAGTGGAAATCAAGAGTTGGACACCTGACCAACTGAGCCACCCAGCCGCCCCCCATTTGGGGTTCTTTATAAATAGGACAAAGCTTCCCCTTCTACCTTGAAAACAAAATGTTGTTTGTAAATAAGAAACAGAATTTTTAAAATATTTCGGAATATCCTTTCTCCATGAATTTCCTTATTTCCAATTTCAAGTTAGTCTTCAAATTACAGAGATGTAATGCATGTATTACTGGGGAAAAACAACAACAAAGTTTATATTGACAAAGACCTACATTTTTAAGGGTAAAATGAAACATGAAATTTAAATTTCACATTATTTAAGTAAAAATGGCTTAATTATAGGCTTCTATTTCTTTTTTGCAATGCTTTCGGGGAAACAGTAGTCATGAAAATGCTATTATTATGTCAAAATCTGGACTTAAGAAAACATAAATACTTCATATAAGCCCACAGAAACTAAACTCTCTCCACCTTGAGACTTTCTTTGATCAGTTATAAAACCTGACATCATTACCAGACATTTGGAGTCCGGTACAGGCTGCATGTATGTGCCCCCCACCAAATTCATATGATGAAGTCCCAACACCCAATGCGATGGCATCTGCATTTGGAGACTTTAGTAAGTAATTAGATCCTAAGGGCAGGACCCTCATCTCATGAGATTAATGCCCTTTATAAGAAGAGTCACCAGAGAGCTACTTATTTGCTCCCTCTCTCTCTCTCTCTCTCTCTCTCTCTCAATCTCTCCCTCTCCCTCCCCCATCTCTCTTTCTCTCTGTGCCAGGTGAGAAGGCAATGAGAAAGCACAGCCATGTTCTATCCAGGAAAAGTGTTCTTGTCAGAAACTGACCACACTGGCACCCTTATCTCCAACTTCCAGCCTCCACAACTGTGAGTAAATAAATGCCCGTTGTTTAAGCCACCCAGTTTATTTTGTATTTTGTTATGGCATCTTGAGCTGACTAAAACAGATGCTAATACTATCATGTTGTGGTTTCTCCAGTTCTGCCTCTGTATCTGAGAAATTTTAGCAAAAAGAAAGGCTGTATGTTTTATTTAAAACTTCCCAATGGAAGAGGAAAGAAAAGCAGAATAAGATATGTGGTTATGTAATGAGTTTTGTTATCTCTGTCTTTCCTGTTTCTTCTGTATTCTATATAAACACACTTTTTTATTGAATAAATCAACATTTCTTATTGTATTGTTTTCATTTCTAATACATATAGTATTAAATAAAATTTAATATATAAACAGTATTTAATAAGAAACATGACCTCACAAATTAACTGGTATATATTTTAATTCCTCATTGTCATTTGTTTTATAGTTAAACTCAGAAAATAAGAATTCTTGGCACTTCAGGACCTCATATCATCTTGAAGGTGAGCCTAAAAAAGTCACACAGCACACAGACATGAATCAGCTTCTAACTTCTGAGCTTCTGGGGAACTATCCCAACATAATCCAGGCCGAAGAATGACTACCTCTCTGAGAAGGTAAATAAGAATGATTGCATACTCATGGAAGATGGGAAGAGAACATGAAGAGAAAAGGTAGAATAATAAATATCTACAGATAGTAAGATCATAATAAACTGTGTTATTATTTATATAAATACACTGCCTTTCCCTGGGAATGGGTTATTCTTCTGTGGATTACTCATGTTACTTGACTTTTGAAATGTGAAGGAACATGAGATCTTTAACCTCTGAGTGGTAGATTTAAAAACACTACCATGTATAGGCTGATACATAGCTTGGGCTCTCAAGTTAAGACAATACTGGAGAGGACTTACAGCTTACCATTAAAGAATAAATAACAGGATATCAAAATAAAAATTTGTATAAATCACTTAGGCCATTTTTACTGTAGCATAAATTAGATTTATCTGATTGATAAGCCTTTTCACTTTCACCCTCAGAATTCTGGCAGCATGGCTTATGCTTTCCAGGATTGTATCACTTTACACTAGGAAATCTGATTATTCAAGGAAAAAAGACTTAAAGATTCTGCCACTCAGAAGCATTGTACATCAGTACTGTCAGACTAAGAACCTTAGTAGATGAGACTGATACTTCTAGAAAGAAGTTCCAATCTTTCCCACATGAAAACCATCAACTGAGATCTCAAATAATTTACATACATGGAGTTCCAGCAAATATAAGGTCACACAAATATGTACACACAAACCGTGAAACATCTTAGTAAGTGTGATTCAGATATACTAGCTCTTTAGGGCCCTACTCTTAAATAGGAACAAGCAAACAAAAATAACAAAGGGCTAAGAAATATCTTTAACAGAAACACAGAATCAAAAACAAACTGATTGGAATTTGGTAGAAATTTGAACCAGTCTTTAAAAATTGTCTTTAAAAACTTTAAATATTTAAAGCTTAATTAGTATCTTCAGAAGTAAAAAAAAAAATAGGAGGATACATGAATTATTAGACTGAATATTACAAAAAGGAAGATGCAGTGAATAAGATGAAGCTCTTAGAAACTATTATAGAAATTTTGAAAAACAATAAAATAATAGAATATAGAGATGATGAAATAAACAGAAATGAAAATTAGAAGAGATGATTTAAGAAAATCAAACCAGAGATCCAACATCTCAATAACAGAAGTTTCAGAAAGAAAACAGTAAAAGAAGGATGTTATCAAGAAAATAACAAAAGATATTTTTAAAGAATTTAAGGATCTTAGTTCCCAAATAAAAAGGGCTGATAGAGTAAACAGCACAAATACTATAATAAAAATAAACAACACTCTCCCCAAAAAACACCAAACAAACCTCCATTTATAGATTTTCTATGAACTAGAAATATTGAAAGATTCTTGCTACAAAACACTAATAATGCTGGAGAAAACAAAATATTAAAACGATTAAAAGGGATTGAAAGAAAATAAGGAAAAACATTTCTGAAGTGAGCATTCTGAAGTGATTCTGGTTATCTGTGCAGTTTCTTAACTTAGAGATTTGGTTTATGGATGGATAATGGAAGAAAATCCTTGAACCTACACAGGATAGGAAATCTTACTGTAGATCATACTGTATAGAGACAGGCCGCAGAAAAAGTTAAGATGAAAAGGGTGAACTAGGGGAAAACACACACACACACACATCCGACAGTGATATTCAACAAAGAACACTGTCTTTTTTAAAAATATTTTTTTATTTTTATTTTTCAGAGAGAGAGAAGAGAGAGAGAATGTGAGCAGGGAAAAGGGGCAGAAGAGACAGAGAATCTTAAGCAGGCTCCATGTGCAGCATGGAGCCCATTGTGGGGCTTGGTCCCATTACCCTGGGATCATGACTTGAGTGGAAATCAAGAGTCGGATGCTCAACTGACTGAGCCACCCAGGAGCCTCTACAGAACACTGTCTTAACCTTGGTTCTGGCAGGAAGTCAAAAGTAGTAGTCCATAAGAATTCATGGCAAAGGGATAGTTAACATCTGGATTTCAGGTTTGACTATATAGTATTTGCAATGAAAAAAAGCTGAAGTCATAAAAAAAAACTGAATAAAAGAAAAAAAAAGAAAAAAAAAAACAACAACTGAAAGTCAAATATTTTAATTTAACAGAGATCTGGGTATGCTATCAACTAAAGCACCTGACAAAAAGACACTGAAATCATTCTTAGGGAAAAACCATCCTCAATTAGATATTATTTACACAGACAGCTTTCCAAAATACATGAGATCAGAAATAGACATACAACAAGTAAAATATACAAGAAAAGTATTCATAAGTGAGAATCGGTAGGAAAATAAGTAATAGAACCACACCTGCAAAGATCACAGATATCTGAATTATTGGAAATAGAATATAAATAACGATGTATAATAATAATAAGTTTAAAGAAATAAAGAGGTGAAACAAATGTGAAAGGATCAAAATACATGATTAGAATTAGCAGCCGATTTGAAAGGGAACTAAGTCAAAATTTTCAAATATTAACTATACACTTGAGTGGAAAGGTCATACCCTTAATTTTACCTTTGCCTTGGGTTGTGTCAAAGTGAAACAAAGCCCAGTACTAGTGTAGGTTGGTAGGGTAGGTTTTATTCACTATTGGAATAGCAGAGACCTTCATGTACCCCAAACTCAACTCACTAGAACTAAAGATAAGAGGTCTTTTAAACACTCAAGTGTGCTAAAGGGAGAGTACTGAAAGACTAGTGCCCTAATAAAAGGGACCACAAAGTTACCTTGCTCTCTTTCCACTATACGAGGGTACAGTATGACTGCTACCTAGAAACCAGGAAGAGCGTTCGCACAAGGCAGTAAATCTGCTCGTGCCTTGATCATGGACTTTCTAGCCTTCAGAACTGTGAACAATAAATTTCTGTTGTCTATAAGCCACCCAGTCTATGATCTTTTGTTATAGCAGCCCAAAGTGACTTAGACTGGGCAGTCTATGTCTGTTAACCAGTGCTTACAGAAGTTAGATTGCCACTCTCGCACAAAGACTGGGAGAAAGGGGTTCTAGCTTTCTTGATGTTTACATTTTAAAGGAATGGCCCCCGAGTCATTGAGAAAGATATTCCTGGGTTGTAGAAGATACATCCACAGCTCAAAGGGACTAAGAAAGGATTTACAGTTGTAAGCTTTCCAAAGTAAATGCTCTCAGAAAAGGGAGATCAGAAGCCTGTCATCAGATTTTAACTGGAATAAACCTTAAATGATTTGGACATTTGAGCTTTCCCAGGTAGAAACTTAAGGGGGGACTGGACCATCCCAACAATGTGGTTGTAGGCTGCCAGAAGCCATTCTAGAGTTTAGTCAAGTGTCTTAGTGCAGATATTTGGATAGAGTCACTGGTATTGAGAGATGTGAAGTTCTTAGTTGATTCCTATTTTCTGAGGTTTAAATTCTCTGGTTAAGTTAAAGATTGAGAACAAGAAAGCAAGACTCTAGTTCTACCTTTACCGAATTCCTTTTATCTTATAGGTGCAAGACAAGTTGTCTGAAAAACAAAGTTTTTAATTTTATGGGTGGCTACGTATGAAATGAAAATTAGTTCATAATTTTTTCCAGGACTCTTATATCAAATATACAGCATTGTTTAGGAAAGAAGCCAAAGATCTGAAAAGGAGACATTTGGGTGTTTGTCAATAATTATGAGTATGTTGAATACTCAAATCCTACGGAGATTCCTTTTCTTCATGAATGCAGCCCTCCTTCCACATTCTGAGGTGTGGCATAGTACATTGATGAGGACAGTTAATGGTCTTTCTGTAGTCAAACACTTTTTCTTTTCAACTTATAATCCACTTCCACCATGACTCTGGTATTGGCCATGTGACTTGGTTTGGGAAACAGAATATTAGCAAACTCAATGCAATCAGGAGGATAGAAAAGACCTCGCTTATTCTTGTGTAGTGGATTGGTAATGATTTCAAACGTACATGTTTATGCCAAAAATTAAGTCATTTTGAAGACCGAAGTTGTTTTTATAATTAAAGTTGTTCTGGTATAAGAATAAAGTTATTGTTTCAGGATGTTGTCATTCATCATCTCTAGTTTCAGCTCATGGTTAAGCCATCTTTCCTGAGTACCAACTAGTGTAAAGGTACACCTCAACTAAATTTTGACTGTATTCCTTTCATCTCCCCTTACCTGGGGCAATAGTGTGATTAATCTATCATTTGTTCTGAGTATGTTAATTCTTTCTTTATTGGCTTATTAAGAGATGTTATATTGTATACAATTGGCTTGTGAATTTCCCACAGTAAATCTGTGTTAAATAAATTGTGGCAAAGACTAAGAGTCTCTGAGCATAATCTGCATTGACACAGAACACTTACTTCTGCCTGTTCTCTTGTTCCCCTGCATCTTCCATGAGAATATGTCTAGACTAGTTTTCATAAAGAAGGACCAGGTGAAGCAGAGCTGAGTTGTCTTAGTCAAGACCATCTTGTGATTTTTGTAGTAAGAAATATGTCTTTGGTCTTCCTCTTGTTTTTGGCACAGACCTTGGAATTTCCTAATTGAGAAGGAGAAGCATAAATATGTCTTTTGTTATGTTAAGGAGATGATTTCACCTAAGTTTCGAGGGTGGGTTGCCAGAAGAGCCAACCATGTGTTAGAAGGCTGTAACTTCCAGTCCAGCCCCTGACATTGGGAAGGGAGGCTGAATCAGTTATCTTTGGCCAGTGACTTAATCAACCTTGCCTATAACATGAAACCTCCATTAAAAACCCAAAAGGATAGGGTTTGGAGACCTTCCAAATTGGTGAATGTGTGGACATTCGGGGAGACTAGCATGCCTGGAGCAAGCATGGAAATTTGTGCCCATTCCCCATACTTTTATCTCTGTATCTCCTTGATCTGGCTTTTCCTGAGTTATACCCTTTTATAATGAACCAGCAATCCAGTAAGTAAAATGTTTCTCTGACTTCTGTGAGCTGCTCTAGCAAACTAATTGAACCTAGGCAGGGGTTGTTGGAACCTCCCATCTATAACCAGTTGGTCAGAAGCACAGATAATAACTGGACTTGCAACAGCACCTGGAATGGGGGGTGGTGGCAGGGCAGTCTGATAGAACTTAGCATAAAACCTGTGGAATCTGATGCTATCCCCAGGTGGTGTCAGAACTGAGTTACTTGGTGGCATGCGGGAACCTCCCACTGGAACTGGATATACAATACCATATTTACCATGTAAGCTGTTATCTCTCAGCCTATGTGCAACTAAGACACAAGAACAAGTCCAAATTAGGCTATGGTTACTGTACAAAACTGCTCATGGTGGTCCCACTGACAAAGCAGCTATAATATGTGTAATAAGCACACTGATATAAAATTTGAGACATAATCCTGGCAGCATATTCATAAATATGTCTTCTCCCTGAGTTAATCAAGAGACATAGCTAAGTGATATCATGCAGGTTAAATGCTATGTCAAAGATAACACACTTAGTTTGCTTCATACACATTTTAGGTACTAAAAACAATTAACAAAACATAAATCCCCTATTTATCTTTTCCCTTTTCCTTATCTGTTTCTTTCATCCTTTCTTTCCTTCCTTCCTTCTCTACTTTCTTTTTTTCTTGCCTTCCAATTAACATACTTTGGCATCAGCAGTCTAAAAAATTCCTTTAAACTGAGACCATAAAATCATGGTTGGAATCAACTCTATTTTATATTTCACACAAACTCTTCCTTGGTGTTATGCTTATATTTAGAAAAATAATTAATGACTATATTTAAATTGTGAAAAGGAAAAAAAGTGCTTCTACACATAAAAATACTTTAGATAAATTATTAATGAATTTTCAAATAACCAATCACTTATAGGAGACAATAATTAACACCAAAAATAGATACATTTTAGGGTCATTTTCATTTAATTAAATTGTCACTGAATATAAAGAACAAGTACCATAAAATCAGGTAAAAACCTACATTTTATTGTTCAATATGACAATATATTTGCATAAGCAAGCAAGAATGTAAGAAAGACGTTATTTAGGTCTTCCTATTTTTATTTACATTTGAGAAAACTGAGCCTAACTGGTACGCTGAGAAAGAGGTGATTGTCTTCACCTATTTTTTCTTATAAAATATTACTCTTATCCTACACACTCAAATATTATATTTAATAACTTTAAGGCAAAAATAAAGCTGGTTGTTTGCTAATAATTTTTTTTTTTTTTTTTGAGAGAGAAAGAGAGGAGCCAGATCATGAGCAGGGGTGGGGCAGAGAGAGAGGGAGACACAGAATCTGAAGCAGGCTCCAGGCTCTGAGCTGTCAGGGGTCAATGCAGGGCTCAAACCAATGGACCGTGAGATCAAGACCTGAGCCCAAATCAAACGCTTAACAGGCTGAGCCACCCAGAAGCCTCTTTTACTAAGTTTTTAAATTTTAATTCCAGTATAATTAATATACTGTACTGTATTAGTTTCAGGTATACAATATAGATTCAAGAATTCTATATATTACGTCAGTGTTCATCATGCTAAGTGTACTCTTTAATCCCCATGATGTAATCTCACCCATTCCACCACCTACTTCCCCTCTAGTAGCCATCAGTTAGTTCTTATAGTTAAGAGTCGACTTATTGATTTATCTCCCTCTCTTTTTTCCCCCTTCTGTTCGTTTTGTTTAGAAATTCCACATATGAGTGAGATCATATTGTTTGTCTTTCTCTGACTGATTTATTTCACTTAGCATTATACTCTCTAGTTCTATGCATGTTGTTGCAAATGGCAAGATTTCATTATTTTTTATGGCTTTTTAATATTCCATTGAATACATATACCACTTCTTCCTTATCTATCCACTGGGTTATTTTACACACACACACAAAATAATATAATACATACATATGTAATGACATATATACACACAGAATATACTATTACTTGGGAAGAGGGTACTATTAGACATTCCATTTAACTATAAATTAAGTATTCTCATAATATATAATTTTCATTCTAAAATATATTCTATAAATGCCACTTTTAATATAAAAAATCCTTTTGAGATAAAGGGCAACTCCTTTTCCAGTTACCCCCAGTGCCATGCCCCTGCTACTCAGAATGGCAGAAACAGAAAATGATGAATCTGAAAAGATTATGATTACTTTTTTCAATTTACACTTTCCTTTATAGTTAGAATGAAGATATGCTCTATAGAAACATAGAAAATGCTATTTCTTAGATTGTTTCTGAGGATACAGACTCTGGAGATATAGCCTCCATGAAATTCTGTTCTGGAAAGAATTAATTCGCTAACTATATCCCCACTAGTCAAAGGATACATGAGGTTTCCTATAGCACTTTTTACTTTTGGTGCTTAAGAGAAAATATTTAACAACTGCAATACAACAGGAACTGTGCTAGGTCCTGAAATTGTAAAGATGAAATACACAAAATGTTCTCTCTGCAGGAGGTCAAGGCCTGGGGAGGGAGACAGACAAGCACTCATAGTTACAATGGATGAAGATACAGATTATATTTGAAAAACTCAACATACTCTAAAGAAACTCTTTCCACCGCTAGAGATCTTACTAAAGCAATTAGGAACCTGGAATTGAAAGAGATAGAAGGCAAGGTAACATACACTCTTGTTCCATTCCCCAAGATGGAAGCTGAACTTAGGCACCTACGATGTGAAGTTGGACGAGGGAAATGACCTAAAATGCTGTCATCATCTTTATGTAAATATTTTTACTTCTCCATAGAGAACGCAAAGAACTACCAAGTGTCTAGAAGTAGAATTCTCTTTAAAATATCTACAGTATTGGGGCGCCTGGGTGGCTCAGTCGGTTGAGCACCCGACTTTGGCTCAGGTCATGATCTCACAGTTTGTGGGTTCGAGCCCCGTGTCGGGCTCTGTACTGACCGCTTGCTCAGAGCCTGGAGCCTGCTTCAGATTCTGTGTCTCCTTCTCTCTCTGGCCCTCCCCTGCTCACGCTTTGTCTCACTCTGTTTCTCAAAAATAAATAAATGTAAAAAAACTAAAAAAATAAATAAATTAAATAAAATAAAATATCTACAGTACTTAGCATGTGTGTGTCAAATAGAAACACAAAAATAATAACATAAATTGTAAAGTTTATTTCAAAAGAAACACCATTCAGTGGTTTAGTGATACAATGCAAAGCTGTTTCACAGAATCATCCAGCTGGAAGAGGAGAAATATGAACACTGAATTTAACCATTTCATATATTACTAAGAAACAGAAACTTGAGAAATGTATAATTTGCTCAAGGTCAATCAGAGTCCTCTTGGTTCTTAGTTCAATTCATCCATTATAAGACGTTAATGGAAACGCAGAGGTAGACAAGAAATAATCTAATTGCATCTGGAGATAAAAAAAAAAAATTAGCAAATATTTCTCAGAAGTCTTATTTGGTCTGTAATTTTACTGCCTTCTCCATTATGCTTCAGAGAATCTGACACAGAAGCTTTGAAAGTGGTGAGTTCTGAACACAAAAATAGAATGTCTATGGTTTTATTCATATTTAGGAGCAGCAGTTTGAAGGAAGTGAAGCTGCAGCTGTACTTTTCCACGTTACTTAGCAACTGGTATGAGTCAAGAAAAATCACTGAGACTCACAGGCACTGGTGAGAGCATGACAAATGATACTGGGGAAAAAAATCCTAAGAGGTCAATCTACCCATAGACTATCAACATGCTATTAAAAAAATAAAATAGGGGTCATTCCTACATTAATGATGTAAATTGAATTTTAAAGACTGACAGTGACTGCACAGGGAGCCTCCCACAGCACCTGGCACAGTGCCTGTCAGATAGATTCTCTGGTCAGATTTATTGAACCCAATTGTTAGGCAAATATTTCTGGCCTGAACCACTGCTTTAGTTTATGGAAGATGAAAAGAAGTTTGCATCTTTGCATTGACATATTTGGGGGAAAATTTATTCTAGGGACAAGACAAGCTTAGGGTCCCCCTACGCCTCTGCCATCTTAACTCCTCCCTGGGGGGAAATTTATTAATGGCATGTTTATGATTTACCAAAATGAAAAACAGGAAAAAACTGTGAGGCATTTAAAATTTCTGGGGCACCTGGGTGGCTCAGTTGGTTGATGTCTGAATCTTGATCTTGGCTCAGGTCAAGATCTCACGGTTCATGAGATTGAGCCCTGTGCCAGGTTCCACACTAACAGCATGGAGCCTTCTCTGGATTCTCTCCCCCTCTCTCTCTGCCCTTCCCCAACTCACAGGTGCATGCTCTCTCTTTTTCTTTCTCTCCCTCTCTCTCAAAATAAGTAAATAAACATTAAATTTAAAAAAAGAAACCTCTCTAAATCACCGTATCTGAATATGCACAAGTAAAGTATGTAAGACTTTTAGGTAAGAAAAAAACAGAGGCTAAAAAAATGAGATATTATGTAAAATGAATCAGTTAAAGAGCTGTAAGAGAATATATTATACTGTATGAGTTATTTGATATTTAGAAAAGTATTTTGCCTTTAAGAAATGTTCCCTAAAATCACGAGTGAAGAAAGTATATCCAAATAGAACACTATAGTATTTAAGACTTGAGAGTAGTACTGATTACATGAAAAAATGCATATTATAAAACAGTTTAAAACCTGAGAAAGAATATTTAACAGGAAAATTTGAAGAGGCCTAATATATATTGAAATTTCTTTATATTTTCATATATGGTTTACCTGAAACAATAAACTATAAAAATGTAAAGAATATTATTTCAGTGATCATGGTCTACAAACATTTTAAATCAATACACCTTGTCAATAACATGAGCTAAGCTTTTTCTTTCTCCTAATGTAAATCAGATAGACCTATCCAAAATCAATCTCTGAACCATCCACACCCCTCCATCATCATTTCCTTCACCTTAACATAGGCTTCCTGAACTGCAAAAATAGTCTTCTAGTGATATTACTACTTCCCCGATGTCCCTTTAAACATCTCCACAAGAAGTCAAGAGTGATATTTATAAAATTTATGATATACATATTAGTAGATCAATCACTTCCTTTCAGTGGTTTCAAATGTCCTGTATAAAGCTCCAACTTCATCTCATAAACTACTTACTAAGCTAGTGTTCAGCCTCTTTTTCAATTCCTGTTCTAAAATCCCTCCAGATCTGGCTATAGGTTTAACATTTCCTTTCACTATTGTTTTTAATTCTTTGGAACATGTGCAGATTTTCCCTAATTTACAAATAGGCTTGCTTCACCTCAGGGCCTTTTCCACTTGTTGTTCTCTCTACCTATCTAGTATATTTCTATCCTATATCCCTGAAGATGTGTTCTCAACTCAAATATGGTTTCAGAGATCCTCCCCCCCCACCAGCCGAAAGATGCTAAATGGGCTCTTCTTCTAAAAAGCTACTCCATATCACCTTTAAATTTACTTTTGTGAACATACTATCATACTAAATTCAGTACTTAATTAACTTTTACTTGTTTTTTGTCCCTCTGTCCTCAGGGGCTTGCAAGGCACATGAGAATAGAATCTTCGTATGAAGTGTTTATCAGTGTATTCTCAGCACCAAGAATACATTAGGCACACATTTTTGCATCCGATAAACATGAGTTGAACACATGGATGGTAATCAATACAGACACTTATTGGTGGAGTGGAAATATACCATCAAATCGACACCTGATTGAAGACAATCAAACACAGGACATAATGTGGAATAAAAGGAGGAGGCAAAAAAGAATGTAAGATTGTTTAAAATCCTGGTTTTTGAACTCTGTGCAAGAAGAGCTGGTAGAAAGGTAAAAAGCAAAGGAAGCTGTACAGCTGGGGCATGACAGTCCATGTACTTTTTTCCAAGGGTAAACGGTGAAGCCTTGTGTTGAGAAGATGGTATCGTAATATACCAGAAACTCTAACAGCCTAGATTCACTAAGGGATACAGCAGGAGAAAGAAATGAACCTTTAGACTGTTAAGAAACTAAGATCTAGGTAGGCCCTTAATCTCCTAGGGAGTCTGTGAATGGACTTCAGGGGGTCAGTGCGTGCATTTAAATTGTACACAAAATACTGAGTGTATTTGTATCTCCCTGCAAAGATGGCTCATGGTTGCATCAGAACTTCAAAGGGATCCTTCTTCTTTTTGCTATCATCACAGCTTCCAACAACCTCACCAAATAAGCAAGACAAAAAACAAACAAAAACAAAACAACATAGTTTATATACATGTAGAAGAATTTAACATCAAGTTGGAGTGAGTGATTCTAAATTAAAGTCCAACTTGCATTAATAACATTCTTGCTAGAGTGTTTTGTTTGATATATTTTATCTATTCTGAAAAAAAAAGGGTATGTATGCGTTTATTCATTTGTGTCTAGCATTATCAGGTAATGAGGTTCTAAAACCAATTCACCTCTATACAGAGAATTAATTAATAGTATTCTAATGAAAAAAATCACAAAGGACAGGAAACTTTCTGTATTCAGTGTATTTATTATTTCATTCATTCATTTAGAATGGCAGGAGTAATAGGGTGTTCTAAGAGCTTAGCCTCCAAAAGAAAGATCCTGGATTTGAATCCTAACTATGATAATTGTGTGACCATGGATGACCGACTTTACAGCTCTTTGCTACACCTTCCTCATGTATAGAATTAGGATTGTAACAGTGCCTGCTTGTGATTATTGTATTGATATTTATTGAATGGAGTGCATGAGATGTAGTGTAGTAAGCAGAAGAGTTCTCATTTTGCATGGTTCTGCTACTGCATATCAGAACCAAGCAAATTAGCAAAGTCTGTCAGTAACAGGTCGCTGCACGTCTTTGTCTTTTCTCCGGTTCACACACAGGCAGCAAAACATTTAGTTGGGCCTCTTCCTTGTCTCACAGAAAGGAACCCATGCAACATTTTATAAAATTGTGTAATTAAAAGGAGAATTGAGAAACAAAGATGAAGGTGCAGAAACAAAAGGAAAGAAATAACACCAAGTGAAATTAGAATGAGAAGGTAAGTGAAGTGAAAAGATGTATGAATACATATGAACAAAACGGTTGTGACAACAAAGATGAAGCATTCGCAGAGGAAGTAACACTGTCAAATATTTCATGTTAAAGGAACTCTCAGAGGCATTTCCAACATGGAAAGCAACAAGGATGAAATGTTGGAAGCTGATCCCAAATTTGAAAGGAGAATGACAATTTGCCAAGACATAGAAAATAAGCTCACTCTATACCATTAGTCCAAACTGTCCTCATAGACTTTTTTTTAAAGACATAAAACTGTGATTCTCAAGCTTTCAGTATTTTAAATTGCAATGTACTTGGTAAGTGTTAATTTTAATAATTTGATTTTACTGTACACTTATAACCTATAGTAATAGTTTTCAATGTTCTGACAAAATGAAGATCATTAAACAATTGTAATCTTTCCCATTGATTATGATTGCTTTGCACAATTCCAGCTTACGTGGTCATTTTTACCTTGAGGTACTACTATGCAAAGTGAGAATTGCCTGTATTAGGTGAAAGTTAGCAACACATTATTGACACAATCTTATTTTTCATATCATTCTTATTTGCCTTGGACATTTTTGAGGTTCATTTTTTTTTTCTGTCATTCAATTTCATCTCCCTTGTACAGGTCTGTATAAGGTTTTGGTAATTAAATGTTCTATCCTTCTGTGCTAAAACATATTCCACTTTCAGATTTTGGTTTGTGTTTGAGCATCAGTATGGTATTTTTTTTCATATAGAATTTTTAACAAAAAGTAAGTAGTGAAGTTGGTTAGCCTTTTCTTTTTGTTCTAGTTCTTCAGTACTAGATGCACTAGTTAGGTGGCCTTTGAAAAGCTGATTACACTCTCAATCTTTCATTTTATTGTCTATCAACTAGAGATAACATTACTATCTACCTTAAACAGTTATTGAAAGAATTAAATATGTACTAAGCTTTATAACACAGGCTACCCCATGGGAAGAACTACAGACATCAAAATTGATTTTATTATTAGCAAATACAAGTAAGTCTATCAGAAGTTGAATAAGAGGACTAAAAAGTCATGCTTGCCATCCTTAGAAAGCTCATGGTCTCATGGGAGACTGAGAAGTAAAGGTGCCTGAATAGTGGTAAGGGTTATAATAGAGATGAAAAACAAAGAGGACTAAGAGAACATGTCTGAACATGTTCAGACCCACATTGTTGGCACCAGGGAAGTGATTCCAGAAGAGGTGACAATCATACTGAAATTAAGGTGAAGAAAGACACTTAAAACAGTGACAACAGGATGTGCAAAGACAGAAAGAGAGAACGTGCGAAAAAAAAAATTGCCAAATTTTGGGAAGTACACGTGGCTCAGGACGGCTGCTGGAAAAAAGTAAAATGAGTGTTTGGAGTTAATGTTCCAAACACTCTTGGAAAGGAAAAAAAAAGAACATAAAGTGTCAAGTAAATCATTATAGGAACAATTGACATATTGAACACAGGAGGGCCATAAACATATTAGCAATTTAGAGAAATCAGCCAGGAAGCGGAAAGGAGGCTGGCTTACAGAGAAACAAGGCATAGCAAAGCTAGAATGTAAGAAGCATTTGGAGGAATGGCCCACATGAGACATGGGGACCTGAATGGTGACAGTAGTGATGCCTATGTGGAATGAGGAAGAATTGGGGAGATATTAAAGAAGTATAACTTACAGACTGGTACTAAAGGGGTGTCTTGGCCAAAAAGAGGCTGAATTTAAAGATAAATTCTTACAGAAAAAATCTGATTATGGAATTTAATAACATTCAATCTTACTGTAATATGTGCCTCTTGCTTTCTAAATATGACATTAATTTTAAATCTGGGTTTAAAAATATCTCCTTAACTATATAGCTACATATTTAACTACAGATGCAGATATTTTCCTATAAAGATAATCTGTAGGAATTTTTTACATAGAAAACGGGATGAATTACATAACACAGTGCTTTTTACCTCAAAAGGATTAAGGTTCTGTAACAAAGAAATTCTCAGCTCTTAAGAGCAGAATGTGACATTCTGGGTACACCTGTTTCATCTGCATCTCAGTGTCCTTTTCATGAGGACCCCCAAGAGAAACTATTATCTGATTTAAGTATGAAGTATAGCGCACTTCTCCTCAGCAATTGTTTTGTTTGAATCTCATGGCCATTGTAAATTTTATACCTTACAAGCTTTCTAATTTGTAATTCAGATCTATTTTTGTGGTTTATCTATAGTAGACTTGTGGGTTACGATGACATTTTCTTATTCTACTTTGTTCCTACATCATTTGTGTGTGTGTGTGTGTGTGTGTGTGTGTGTGTGTGTGTGTGTGTGTTTAATGGCACTTTTATCTTTTCATTTTATGCTTCCTTGTAAGATATCTTAAATCGTTTTGGGAACAATATGTGACATGCATAATAGATAAAAATCATTCCCATGGCTTGATTCTCTGCATTAGGAAATGTGTTTTCTATTCATTAAAGGTCGAAGAGTCCTCTCTATCCCTTGTGCATTTTGTAAAATCTCTTTATGTAGAGTCACTTACCAAGGAGTTGATGCTCTGGATATACAACCTGCACAGAAAAGTATCTAAAGTATACAGCTATTACTTCTGTGATTCTCAAAGCCTTATCCAGTCCTGCCTCCAACTATGCCTGAAAAAACGATGTTGCTTTTGATAAATGTGAAAGAACAGCCACTAGAGGTGCTCACCTACTGTCCAGTCAGAAATCCTTCCTCACTGTGTAATCAGACACTGGCCTTCCCCCCTCTCAGTTACTGCTAAGGCTGCCATATAAAGTGTGGACTACAGCAAAAGCCTCACTGATACCCAATGTTTGACGTTCCCTGAGTATTGCTAAATGCTCCTTAGAAAACTCTACCGGAGATTTCAAATTCATTATGCTATGGAAGAATGATCTAATTCAAAGGCATTTCTGCTTTGATAACTTATCTACCTTTAAAAATCACATTTCTTATTTCTATTTTCTAGCTGCACAGGAAGGAAAAGAGAACATATTTGACAGCCTTTGAAAGATAATTGATGGCGATAGAGAAAATCATCTAGCTTTGAACTAGAGCATAAAAATGACAAATGTATTACATGGGATCTTTTTCTCACTTTCTCCATCTTTAGGTATTTGGTTCTAAAATGGATCTAATTCCTATAAAGGCAGTCTTATAATATTATGGGCTTACACTTTGATACATAAGTTATTAGGGCTTAAAAGTCTGCTACCATAAAATGAAATGTATATTGTGCATGATAGCAGAGGGGAGGTGACTGTCTTAAAAATAATTGTGACACTTTCTTCCACTGAATTCTCTCCTTACGGTAGAAGACCCTCTATCCCATACTTCACCTTCCCTCGGTAAAATAGTTGTTTGCAGATAGAATAAGTTGGAAATGAATTCTATTCTGCTCTTAACAGTGGAGCTTGGCAAACTGATTCTCTTAATTAAGCATTTAGACCAACACAATGCATCATTTCCATTTCCGGCATATTGCATTCTTTCTGTCAAATGTAATTCCTCACTTCTTTTTTATCCATGACAAGACTAATATATTAATTGGTATGATGTTTAAACAGGCTCTTCTTCAGAAAGAAAAATGACTAAAATAAATCTCTGAAAACGAATTCCAGCATTTTTACAGAAGTAGGGGATTATCTGAAACTAAATGATCTCTCTTGGTCTGAAGTAACATAGTGGAAAATACATTGTTAGGGAACTTGGGTTATCTTTATCGTCATTAATATCTAGGGAAAGTGCTGGATTTTCTAGCCTCAACTTCTCTGTATTTGTTATAGAAATCCTGGCATTTCTTTCTAAAATAATGTTGTAGAGATTAAATTGAAACAATATACTTAAAAGCTTTTGACATGTGCACAGGGATTCTAGAACTTGGTTCCATTTTCCTTTGATCCCAATTCTATGGTACTTCCCTTTTATCATACAACAAATGCTGTGATCTTTGGGCAGTTGGGTGCAGCTGAGGCATGGATAAAACTGTTAGAGAATATCTTCAAGGTGCTGGAAATGGGCTGGAGGACAGAGCATCTGACAAAGAGTTTGACCCTTGGCTCCCTTGGCTGAAGTGAAGGAATATGTGTAACTATTCCTTCACCTTAGCATCTCATTTAAAAAAGAAAGTATAAATGGTAGTTGGGCTTGAAGTCTCAGATATTTCCTGCTTTGCCACTGTGAGAATATGGGGATCTTGGAGAAGAGCAAGGTTTCCTTGCCAGCAGAGTGCTGACAGCCTGTCCTGTGATGCAAGCCTAAAGAGCCAGACTCCATTGTCTTTGTACTTGCAGGGTTTCTACAGCGAGAAGACACTCTCACAAACAAACCTGAGTTTCTTGAAGCCCAGAAGAGAAATAACAGCCCTCCAAAGGAGGCCCAATAGCCAAAGAGGATAATCAGGCAGAATAACCAGAACACAGACTTAGTGGAACTAAACAGTTTAACGAGAACTGAGTGAAAACAAAACAACACAAAAATTAGGAAGAGTAAATAGGAGACCAGTGAGCAGTATTAAAATCTAAAATCAAACTCAAAAACTCTCTCTCTCTCTCTCTCTCTCTCTCTCACACACACACACACACACACACACACACCACACCAGCAATAACTGATTGCAAAAAACAATAAGAACCCCTCCCCACCCTCCAAAAAATCTATTCTGGAGCTTAAAAACACGATTTTACCTCAAATTTCACTTTAAGAACAGAAGAAGAAAAGTGGTCTCTGTTAAAATCCAACTATGAGATCCTGACCAAGAGTTAGCAAAATTTTTCTGTCAAGGGCCAATAATAAAGTTTTTTGGGTTTGGGGTAGCTTGGAAGTAAGGTAAAGTCTCAAGTCCTGAAATTAAGTACAAATAGATATAGACTTTTATCAAAGATATTTAATGAACACATGATCATAGTAGAGAAAAATAAGTAAAGATGAAAGCCAATAAATAAATAAATAAAAGACTGAATAGATTATAGTACTTCCACACCATGTTATATAGCACAACATAAAGTTTACCAAGGGAAAGGGTGACAGCTTTTTAATACAGGGGAGAGCTCAGGAAGGGAAGAGAGGCTAGTCATGGAAAAAATAAAAACAAAAGATTGATCAAAATCCACATATACAAAGAAAATATTATGTAAATATGAAGTTATAATAGTAATGTTATATTGTTTGTATCCAGTGGGTTGTGTTTACCCTGTATTATTTACAGAAAGCTGTCTCATGAAGAATGACACATCTGAATTCTAATAAGATTGGAGGATGGATGTTAGTGACAAAGGTGTTAGGAATCACATGAGTCAGTCACCTTATTATATACGTGAAGGAATTACAATGCAACAGACTATGGAATGCGAGCAGATCGGCAATGCATTAACTGGCAAAACATTACAATGTTACTTAGCATTTCTAAAAGCATTTAAAAGAAACCAGCCCCAGTACTGTCATGCCAGTTCAACTTGTACATAACAAGCCAGGTTACTCAGGTTTGTTTTCTATACCTGGATCAATCAGGTAAGAGTTCACAATAAAAATCGAAACAACAGGAAATAGCACTAAAGGACATCCACGTAAAGGACCTCAAAGTCTTTTTGAGTTCTAAAATAACACACTAGCTAGCTGTTATATGTGCTCATGGCTCCTACGAGTTTCTCTTTGGGTTCTTAGCCTAGTGTTTAACTTATGTTTTCTATTCTAGCATGTGTGGTACAGTTTTTCTTCAAAAAAACTCATATGAGTTTGCTGAAAACATAAATAAAAATAAATAATACAGGGCACTTGGGTGGCTCAGTTGGTTAAGCATCCGACTTCAGCTCAGGTCATGATCTGACAGTTCATGGGTTCCAGCCCCGTGTCTGGCTCTGTACTGACAGCTCAGAGCCTGGAGCCTGCTTCGGATTCTGTGTCTCCCTCTCTCTCTGCTCCTCCACCACTCATACTCTGTCTCTGTCTCTCTCAAAAATAAACATCAAAATTAAAAAATATATATATTACATATCACTTAACAGGATGCGTTTTTTAATGTTTTTAATTAAAAAAAAAAACTTGGGGTGTCTGGGTGGCTCAGTCGGTTAAGCATCCAACTTTAGCTCAGGTCATGATCTCATGGTTTGTGGGTTTGAGCCCTGTGTCAGGCTCTGTGCTGACAGCTCAGAGCCTGGAGCCTGCTTCAGATTCTGAGTCTCCCTCTTTCTCTGCCTCTCTCTCTCTCTCAAAAATAAAAATAAACATTAAAAAATAAAATATAATATAAAAAAATATTTTTTTACTATAGGAATAGCACGTATGTCAGCACAAATTCCAGTTTTTGATGATTTTTATAGCATTCGGGTGCCTTACATTGATTGCATGGTCTCCTTTTCAATATGATTTAGTCATTAATGGTCATGAAGTCAATCCAGGTACAGAAAAGAAAGTAACTCAGGGGAGTTTGCTTTGAAGATGAGGTCATGTGTGGATGAGTGCACATTTTCACCATATTATCTTGTACATCTCCTCATTTGCTTTGTTTTCATTGTTTTTTTTTTTTTCAGAAATGGAAGACTTATTTAAAATGAGCTCTGAACATTCATTTTAATATAAATCAGTCTGTGCTACAATTGTTATGCCAATCACTTGAAACATTAAATAAAAAATGGAGTTGTGAAATCAGTTATGTTAGAATTTGGTACCAGGGGAAGCTGTATCGATTGACATTACAAGGGTGCTGGGGAAAAAGGTGGTTTAGATTAAAGTAGTAACCATAGAACAAGAGGGGTCTAGCGGGAGATACAAACATAGCAGTGTTCCTGATATTTGATAGTGATATTTCCTCAGTATTTCTTTGGTTTAAGATCTTTGACTTTTTTCCCCAGCTTTCAAAGCAGATTTCATCCCAAACATTCAGAGTGGCAAATGTTAAGCTTTTTTCATGAGTATGCATTTATATGTATTTTCAATTTCTTAAAGACCCAACACTAAACATTCAGAGGTGTTTAGGGCAAGTTCCTTCCAATGATTCTTTTTGTTAATCTCTTTCATGTAATTACCATTTAAAAGAGAATAACTTTCATAATATAAATATGTCTTCTTTTATAACCAGGAAGGAGGCACAAAGATTGGTTAAATCTGATTCAGTCATAATTACAACCCTATCTCTTGCTAAGCTCTTTACACTGGGGCAAGTTTTAAAATCTCTCTCCTACACAATTCTCTCATCACAACATGAATATAACAATACAATCTAAAGCGCAGTGCTGTTGTAAAGACAAAATAACACTTGTAAAGATCTTGAAAAAAAAACTTACATAAAATAGTTGCTTAACAAACACTATCTATTATTGTCGTGACTTGGTAAATATGTGTCTTTCTTAGAATACTCAGGACAAGCAGCAAAGTCTCAGAACTATTCTTACTGTCATTTAGTGTTGCTATTTCATTTTGAATATAGATAGTATAAAGTTCCTCTGGATCTTTATTCAAGTTGGACAGAAACATGCTTTAAGATTTCTGGAATAAAACCAGAGATACTGACAAGACTCAGAAATTTCTGAGGAGAGCCAAGAGAAGATTAAGAAGTACAGTTAAGATTTACTTAAATGTACCTATACTTCTCTAAGTTATCAATCTAGGTGATGCTTCTCAGGAACACCCACCTTAGTGTTTCAAGTACTCTAAACTCTAGGCTGCCATTACTCTTAAAAGTTGAAGTCACTACATACTTAGTCTTCAGTCTTCATACCATTGCAACAAAAGCTATTTTCTAGGGATAAGTCTCACTGTTACTCACTGTCACATGGATGGTTGATGGCATTATCTTCCTTGGCCAGTGCAAAGACAGGTGCACCATATCAAGCTGACATGTTCTTTAGGTATTGTAATGGGCTGAATTGTGTCTCACCAAAATTCAAATGTTGAAGACCTAATCCCCAGTACCATAGAATGTAACCATATTTGGCGATAGGGCTTTAAAGAGGTAATTAAGGTTAAATGAGATTATAATGGTGAGGTCCTGATCCATTATGATTGGTGTCCTTATTAGAAGAGGAAAAAATATAGAGGGTGTGCACACACAGAGTAAAGTCCATTTAAGGATCCAGTGAGAAGGCATCTGGTCTGCAAGCCAGGGAGAGAGATCTCAGGAGAAACCCACACCTTGATCTTAGACTTCCAGACTCCAGAACTGTGAGAAAAAAAACGCAAGCCACTCCATCTGTGGTATTTTATTATGACAGTCCTAGAAAACTGATACATGTATTGAACATGGATGAGAAAGGCATCTAGAATTTGGATGTATTACCACTATCCAATAGTTTTTGTTGTGTCATAGTTATCATTCCCAAAGCAATTATATCTTCATGGGGAGATATTTGTAGAATTCCTCCAGAAATACCAGTAGTACTTTATAGTCTATATAATGTGTCTTCCACCCATATGCAGGAAGAATGCCTTGTGGATTTGGCTTTCTTTTAAAAATATTTTAATGTTTATTTATTTTTTGAGAGACACAGAGAAAAAGAGCATGAGTAGGGGAGGGGCAGGGAGAGAGGGATACACAGAATCTGAGCAGGCTCTAGGCTCTGAGCTGTCCACACAGAACCCGAAGTGGGGCTTGAACTCATGAACTGTGAGATCATGCCCTGAACCAAAATCAGACGCTTAACCAACTGAGCCACCCAGGTGCCCCAGATTTTGCTTTAATAACTTCTCCCCATCCTCAGCCTTTAGAAAAAAACTATAGACAAAGGTACCCTTTCCTCCCAACACACACTTCATCATTCCGAGAGTAGGGAGCTGTAAGCAAGTGAGATTCAAGGACTGCTTCTTTTGTTTCCAGGCTTCCATACAAAGTTCCAACTGAGGCCAAATACTGCTCTCTAGCCAGCTCAACAAAATATTAGACTAATACTATGAAAAGATTTGGATTTCAGTTACTCTGGTTAGGCCTGAAGAGCCCAGGAAACCAAAGTAATGCTTATTACTTTCATCACTTCCACAAAATACTCCAGGAAATGTAATTTCCTGGCTCAATGCCATCCGGTTGTTGAGTGATTAATGTGTCAGCTTCTACTTATATTAAGCCTGAAGGATGAAAGCCTTTTGAAATCCATATGGCATGGGTCTCCTTCTCTTTGCCTATCTTCTGTTAAATTCAGCTAAAGGGGTCTGAAGATTCTGGGTAGCAGTTGTATGGGGATGGGGTAAATAGTAGCCAGATGGGCTAGACTTAAAAATCAACAGTCTTGATGATTCCAACAACTCTAGAACATCTGCATGTAAGTCATTACTTAGTAGGATGTAAATTGCATCATGCATACCACATGTTGCATCCATCCACTCCTAAGGAAGAATCTTGAGAGACATTAATCCCTATTGTTTTTAGTATGGTTGTTGAATCCTGTCTGTCTAAAGCTACCTCTGTGTCATTTGCTATGGAAAAGACTTCTAGAGCTTACCCATAATCAGTTTCCTGTTCTTCCTGGGCATAAAGAAGGCTGAGATTTGTAGGCAGGCTTCAATTCTCAAACCATTAGGATGAAGTTACTAGTTTTATTTCCATTTTACACATGAAGAAACTAATATGTAAGAAGATAAATGAAAATAAAAGTGGCCAGGTCAACAGCCAGTTGGTGGAGTCGATATTCAAATACAAACACTACCGTTTCCAAGCCTGCATCCTCAAGCACTCGTCTATTGCTTATTGTCCTTTTTGCAAAAACTGCTCAGATTTATTTTCAGCCTCATGTTTTACTCAACTTGTTGTGTGATTTTAACCCTTGGTAAAAATACTCTAGAGGAAGAGTAGAAGCAGGCAGTAGGTAAAGGGTAGATAAAGAACCTGTCCTCATGTCCTAAGACATGAGGTGGGTAATTTAGCTTTCAATTTAGGAAATCATGTTGCAGACTCAACTTTCTAGATGGGCAGCTATTGCTACTGGGCCTATGAAACATTCAAATAAGAAACTAATTAGACATTTGATTCAATGAGCAGTAAATATCTTTCAAGATACACCTGAACAAAATGGCCATTTAATTATCCTCATCTTCCTCAACTAACCTCAGATCATTTCTTTAAGCTTAAGCACCTTGTAAAATGCACCAAAGAAGGGAGCGCATGGTCAGTTAAACTACAAGCTATTAGAGATGATCTAAGCCTGACATCTCCCTCTTAATATTACACTATCAGAGTCTGCCAGATTTTACCTTTGGATTCTTGAATTTATGAACAGATCTTTTCTGCACAGCTTCTATTTTCAGTTCAGACTCCATGCTTATTGAATCAGGAAGAAATTTGAAAGGAGATATTTATGTCGGGCTAATCTGACATCTGACTCTTCTAAGAGTTTTAACTTGCTTCAAAGCCTTCTAACCAGTTTCCCTGATTCTATATTCTCGGCTCCATCTACCCATTCTCCAAACATTCACGGAAATCTTAAAAAAATGATAAGTAAGCACATAAATAATTAAATCAGATCATGCTAGTCTCCACTGAAACCTCGTAAGCGGCTTTTCTTCTTGTTTAAAGTATAATTTCAACTCTTCATTATGATCTACAGAGTGCTGCTTTATCTGGTCCCTGGCCACCTCACAGGAATTCAAGACTTATCATAAAGCTATATTAATCAAGATAGTGTGGTATTAGACAAATAGACCAATGGAATAGAATAGGGAGCCCATAATTACACCCACACAAATATTATCAACTGATCTTTGACTAAGAAGCAATGGCAATTCAATAGAAAACAGATAGTCTTTCAATGATGATGTAACAACTGTACATCTACATGCAGAACAATGAATGTAGACATGGATAATACACCTTTCATGAAAAATTACTCAAACTGGATTACAGACATAAATTTTAAATGCAAAATTTAAAAACTGCCCAGAGATAGCATAGGAGAAAACCTAGATGCTTTAAGTTTTGAAAACCTAGGTACATACAATATCAATATCAAATGCACTTCCATGGGAAAAAAAAAAAAAGTTTGACTTTGTTAAAATGAAAAGCTTCTGCTCTGTGAAGGAGAACAGAAAGACAAGCCATATACTGAGAGAAAATATTTGAAAACACACATCTGATGGAGGACTTGTATCCGTAACGTATAAAGAACCTTTAAGACTCAATAAGAACACAAATAGCTCCCCCCAAAAAGGACAAAAGATCAAAGCAAACATCATGCCAAAGAAGATATACGAATAGAAAAAAAAAAAAGATATTCAACATTTATGCCATTAAGGAATGGGGAATTGAACAATTTAATACCATTACATAGCTATTAGAATGGTTAAAATACAGAATACTGACAACACAAACTGCTGGTGACAGTGTGGAGCCACAGGAATTCTCATTCACTGCTGGTAGAGATGTACAATGGAGCAGTCACTTTGGAAGGTAGTCTCATAGCTTCTTAGAAAGCAAAACATAACCTTACTATGTGACCCAGCAACTGTGTTTTTACCCATAGGAGTTGAAAATTTATGGCCATATAAAACCTACACACATATTCGTAAGTACCAAAATTTGGTAGTACTCAAAATGTTCTTTAGAAGGTGAATGGATACATTGTGGTACATCTATGCATTAGAATATTATTCAGTGCTAAAAATAAAGGAGATATTAAGCTATTAAAAGACATGGAGAAACTTTAAATGAGTATTATTAAGTGAAAGAATACAATCCTAAAGGCTATATACTGTATGACTCTAAGTGTATGACCTTCTGGGAAAATCAAAACTATAGAGAAAACAGAACAAACAAACAAAAAAATCAGTGTTACCAGGGTTTGGGTTGAGGAAGGGAGGGATGAATACATAGAACATTTTAGGACAGGCGGAGTTTTCTGTATAATACTGTAATGTTGGATATATGATATTACCCATTTGTCAAGACTCATAAATCTATACAAGACTTAAGTGTGAATCTTTCATATAAACTATGCGTTTTAGTTAATAAGAATGTATCAATAATAGTTCATCATTATAGTAAGTGTATCACAGAAACACAACATATTAATAATAAGGGAATCTGTGAGCAGGGCAGGGATGGGAGGTGGCTTATGGCCACTCTGTCCTTTCTGATTATTTTGTAAAATTAAAATTGCTTTAAAAACAAAGTCTATTAATTAAAAAATATGACGTTGCTCTGATGGGCCAGATCAGGATTTATTTGTTCCTTGCAGAGAGAAATATGTGACAAACTAGGAACCTTTATTACCATGACATCATTTAAGCACTCATGATCCATACCCAGTGACTAAATGCTGGTTAGTTTGTGTAATTCTCACAAAAGACTCATGAAGTGGGAACTAATATTACCTCCACATCACCGGGGGTAGGATATCAAGGCACAGAAAGGTTAAGGAGTTTAATCAGTCCCCCATTTAATGATGGTTGGTTTGGCCAGACCCTGAGTTAATTATGTTTGAGTCTGAGTTGGCTAAGCACTTACCCCTGAGCTTGGGTGCTGCTAGTCACACCGCGATGCATGGTGGATGGGGGCGGGCCTCAAGAAGTACTGCCACCTGGCCACTTGCTGTAAGGGTGTCCTGCCGAGGCACCTGGCACCTGCCCTTAGTCCCAGCTGGCCTCAATTACCTGGCTGCCAGGAGACAAAGACCTCGTGTGCCTCCCGTGCCACGACCTCCACGTGCAGCCCTTGGGCGGGGGCAGGGCATGGCGCAAGGCATGTCGGGAGCCCCTCCCCAGAGCCCAGGAGTCTATTAATTGGTGGCGTGAGGGAAGGCGGGAAACGCTCCCCTCGAGGTGCGGCTGGCTAAGCAGGTGAAGGCCCGGCAGCCACAGCCCTGACTATGGTTCAGAGAAGGCGGTAGCGTTGAACCTGTCCCCTCCAAGACCCAGCGCAGAGGCCTAAGGGTAGGTGCTAACGACCCCCTCCAGACCCAGGCAGGGTGGGGAACGCGGGCCGGGCTCTGGTGCGGAAAGCGTGGGAGGCCGTGTGGGGATGTATGGGTCTGGGCTCCCGCCGCAAAGAGTGGACTTCTACGACCTCTGAAAGCCGCCTCTGCGGTGTATATGCCTTAGGTTCCTTTCCCGCTAGTGAATTGCCCTGTAAGCCGGGTTTGTGCTGAAGTTACTCCCAACATCGCGTCTTTGCACACAATGTGTGCCCGGCTCCCGCATACGTCTGTAGCGTTATTTGTGATAAGCGTGACGATATCTGGGATTCATAGAGTTTTTTGCCCTGTCTGAGCTATAAACTTTGGCTTCCCGGTAGGAGTACCGCTGTTGCCCACCTTGATCTCTAGATTGATAGGATTCAGGAGTGCAGCTCCTCTCCCAGATTCTTCTTCCTTGGGAAGATGAGAAGTTTGTAATGCGAGTTCCAGGGACAGGAACTTGGCAGAAAATAGATGTATTAGTTGCGCTTTGGTTAAGAAATGTTTTATAGGGGCGCCTGGGTGGCTCAGTCGGTTAACCGTCCGACTTCGGCTCAGGTCATGATCTCGCAATTCGTGAGTTCAATGTACTGACAGCTCAGATCCTGAAGCCTGCTTCAGATTATGTGTCTCCCTCTCTCTTTGTCCCTCTGCCGCTCATACTGTCTCTGTCTCTGTCTCTCTCTCAAAAATACTAAAAAAATTTTTTAAAAATGTTTTATAAAATAGGTAGAAGTTCTTGACTTTTTTTTTTTTTTTTTTTTTTTTTTTTTTTTTTTTTTTTTTTTTTTTTTAATACTAACAGGACTTTAGGAGAGAAGTTGGTACATTGTGCCAACCAACTGAGTGTTACATTTTAGGGCATTTTGCCTAGGATCTTGGATTCTTCTAATGTGCAAACTAGTGAATGGTATTGGAGGATTAGTTCTAAAATCTTGATTCTAGCAACTCTGTAAACAAGTGATTCACAATACTTAAGATACCAGATGACAGCTGGCTCTTCCTCTTTAAAATGAATTGCAACCCTGGGGCACTGGGTGGCTGAGTCGGTTGAGCCTTCCACTTGGACTCAGGTCATGGTCTCACCAGCTCTGTTGGTGAATTTGAGTCCTGTGTCAGGCTCGCTGCTGTCAGCCTGTCAGCACAGAACCCACTTAGGCTCCTCTGTACCCCTCTCTCTCTGCTCCTGCCCTGCTTTCACGCTCTCAAAAATAAATATAAAAAAAAAATTGCAACCCTTCCCCCTTTCAGGTCCTGCATTTTGGGGTGATCTAGGAGTTGGGTTCTCCATGGAATAAACAGTCTTTCATATGCAAAATGCCAACCAGTAAAACTGATTCCTTTCAGGTGACAGTAATCGGTGAGCCACTTAGGTCAAGTGGATGCATCTTGGTGGCCCCAGTCTTGTATCGTTACTAACTTAGGCCCTTATTAATCTTCAAAAGGCTAACAAATTTTGAAAGAGGACCACTTTTCGTTTGTATTAAGAAAGATTAATACCGGTCTTACCCTTTTCCTGTTTGAACAATTCAGATAAACTCCTAATGGTGAAATTCAGAGTTCTCCCTTGTTTTAGATTTTGGAGTGAAGGGAAATCCTTCAAGACTTAAGAATTCAAAGCTTTTTCAAATGCTAATTGGAAACTGTCTTGAAGTCTTCAGGTTCACTTTCTAAGTGAAGGAAGTTCCTAGATTTTACCTGATGAGAAAACATAGCACCTGTCTTAGCAGCTAAAATACCAATTCTAGGCTGCAGGTGTTTGTGAATAGGTTCCTAGGTGCTGCAAAGGAATATGTATTTCAAAATCAAGTTGACTCTTGGAGTAGCAGTGCTGGCAAGTAGATGTGAACTGAGGGAAAAGACCACTCTCCTCTGCACAGCAGGTACAGTGGGGGCTCACTGTGCTTTTTCCCTTGTTTTGCTTACTATGGTTGGATTCCTTACCTGTTGGCATTTGTTAATCCCTCTTCCGTATTTGGTGGCCTTCACAGTCCTGTTGACACAGTAATGGAAGCCAAAGTTTCTAGGACTGTCAAAGTGCCACAAAGTGTTTAAAACCACAGACTTATTCTCTCTGTGAAGAGCTAGCAGTCCATAATCAAAGAATCGGCAGCCTCTACTACCTCTGAAGGCTGTAGGGGAGCCTTAGCTGTTTCCTCCTAGCTTCTGGTTGGCATTGGCAATTCTTGGCATTCCTTCATTTGTATATGTGTCCTTATTTCAGACTCTTGGTAGACCCACAGAAAGCCACATGACTTCTGTAAGGATACCAGCCCTATTGGTTAGGGCTGTCATAATCTTGCCTTAAAATGATCACATCTGTGAGGACCCTAATTTCGAATTAATACCAAGCACCTGGCTTAGGATTCCACCTATTCTGGCACTGCTACAATTCAACTCAAAACTCCCTCTCACTCCTGTGCATGCTGGAAGAAGCCGTGCACTGTTCTCTAATTGTAACTGTTCTTTAAAGGGGTTATGAGGATAGGGACCTGACGTGTGTTTAAAAAAAAAAACCTTCTGCCAGCACTTCAGACACTAGCTTTGTAATGTAGATAACTACAATAAAAGGATATGTTATCCCTTTTATATTGTCACCTAATTCCTTGAACTCACTGGAAAAGTGATACTAGGCACATTCATAGTACATCATGTGTGTTCTCAATCTGACTTAGAGCCAATACTTTACTAACACAATTTTTTAAATGTTTCAAGAAACAGATTTATTTATTCTACCTGTCTGTAGCCTGGTCTTCAGAGGCCATCTCTATTCAGCATGAACTATCTAATATGATAAATCTTGGACTAACAAAAACAGTAACCACTAAATGTCTTGGGATAGTAGTATGGGAAGGTTTTTTGCCCCCCCCCCCCAACCATTTCTATCACGACATTGTTTTAACAGCTATCACACACATTTTAAATCTTGATGAGGTTTTGATTGACTAAAATGTGGCCATTTTCATTTATATTGACAATTCTATAAGGTTTTAAAATCTCTTCTGGGAAATATGTAAGGTTTTTATATCCTAAATGCCCTAGGATTTATCTTTTAATAGAGTTCAGTCCTCTGGTATGTGCCCCACTTGTCTTCTGATAGTCCTTAGTTGGTGAAATACTGTTTGGAGTTTGACCTCATCTACTGACACATGATTATTAACTAAAGTCTGTAACTTCTGACTTTCTCTGCTTTCACCTAAATATCCTTATGTTCCAGGATCCTATCGAAGATCCCATGTTAAGTGGTCTCTATAGGCTCCTAGAGGAGCTAGGAGCTGTGACCGTTACCGTTTGGTTCTACATCTGTTGATTCCTGATCACTGTCGTAGCCACTCTGCACGTAGTATCTCCTATCGTCCTCACAATAGCTGAAGTGGAATTAGGTACACTGCCTGACTGTTCTGCTGCAAAACCTCTAAAATCCCAGTATCAGTAGATGATGGAGCCAAGGATGGAAGCCAGGTCCCTGGACTCCAAAATCCATGTTTGTATTTGTAGTAACTAGCTCTGTGCCTGCTGCACTAGCCCAGTTCCCAGGTTAATTCAAGGTTTCTAAACCTCAGCATTATTGGCACTTTCTTTGTTATGGGAGGGCTGTTTGTAGGATGTGCAATGTCCTCCCTAACTTCTACCTACCCCCCCAATATTAGTATTGCTCCCACCTTTCTCAGCCTTCACCAGCCAATAATTGTGACAACCACAAATGTCTCCATACATGACCATTTATTTCATGGGGATAAAACTGGCCACTGAGAACCAAGGGGTTAACATTTCTAAGATGTGTTTAAGTAGATGATAATATGTAACAAATATTGAAGGGATTGTGTTGAGGCAATTAAATAACTTCTAAAAAAAACTACAAGGACCTAGGGGAAAAAAATGCGTTAGCTCCCTGTTAAAGTTTTGTGGCAAAACATGGGCTAGGACTTATTTAGTCTAAGCCTGAGAATGAATATAGTTGAATAGTTATGCAGAGTTCTGTTAACTGTAGGGTAACCTTACATTGGGGTCTAATTTATAATGCATATTGATCTGCTTTTAGGAATGTTAATCTCTCTATTTGAAGTGATTATAGAAACTTCTTAAATTTTGCCTTTAGGTAGTATTCACAGGGTGATAATTGCTGACTATGGATCATGGTTGATTCTGATTATCCCCTTGTAACCTTTGACTAAATGTAATTGATGTGTCTGCTTTGACTTGATTTTTCAAAGGAATAATTGTGTGTTCTTAGCAAAGATGAATCTTAGTAGTGCAAAGGCTACATTGGTGTTTAATATATTAAGCCCCTTATTAAACTTTTTTGGTTGAATTCAAACATGTGGGAAGGATGGGTCTTTGCTTCTGAGAAACTATCTTCAAGCAAAAAAAAAGCATGAGATTGTATTAAATGTTAAGCCTAGATTTTACATGGCGCCTAACTGCATGTGTAGGGTGCTATATAGCTTAAAATCCTGGGCCTTGTTAGGCCTTTGAAAGGTTCGTACCTGACAGTCATATTTGTTCCTATGCTTCACTTTTTATTTTGAGAGACAGCACGAGTGGGGGAGGGCTTAAACCTAAACATTAAGGTTTAATGAGGTTATAAGATGGTGCCTGATTCCGTAGAACTGTTCTTGGAGGAAGAGACACTAGAGAGCTGTCCCAACACACAGACCAAAGACAGGCCCTGGGAAGGCTGCACATTTCAAGCCATGAAGAGCATTTTCACCAGAAATAAAACTGGCCAGAACCTTGATCTGCTACTTCTAGCCTCCGGAGTGGAGAAAACTTAAGCCACCTAGTCTTACAGAGTTTTTGTTACAGCTGCCTGGGCAGACTAATGCGAGGACTAGTTCAGTACGAGTTGAACTCGTCACCATTTCCTCAGAATAAGATGAACTATTTCACAGAAGCTCATTAAGATTAAATGAGGGAGCAGAGCCATAATGACCTTGTTGGTACTCCAGTATTCACTGTCAATAAAATACTTGAAGACATATTGAACAGATGTTCTTTAAATTCCAGTTACAATCTGTAGTATTTAAGGATGTTAGTGTTAGCTGAAAAACAATTTCTATACCCCTTGTAGCTGAAGATGGTATCATTACAGCTGGGCTGTTTTTGAGGTACTATCAAATACCTGCTTCAAGTGCCTTTCTGCAGGGACTAAATGCTGTACCAGTGATAAAACCCATTTGACCTTGATTTATCCAGTTAATTTCTCAATTCTTGAAACCCCTTACAGGCTATCTGGAAGGCTGGCAAGAATTGGCTTTGTTTAGTACTTCCCTACGAAGTATCTTCAGTTAAATGTTTTGAAAATTGTAAACAATCTTGATCATTTTACACTAAATAGTAATGGGTAAGTGGTAAATCACCCGTGTTTTTGGTATTGGGAATATATATGTAGAATAAATGGCTTTGTATGTTAGTACTTTCATAGTGAGGATGTTAAAATTGCTAGTTATGTAACAATTACACTGTAAGTGAACAGTGTAGAGGTTCACTGCACTCCTTATATCACAACACCGAGGATTTCCAAGTGATTGACTCAAAATTTATGACTAGTACATTCAATGGAGTTTTAATATCCTTCAGGAACTTAGGCTTTCATTTTACATTCTATTTTTTCTAGAAAGGTAGGAAGGTTATACATAGCAGTTTAATTATAATTTAAGATTGTGCTGGTTGATGTTTTCCTTTTAAGACCATATTAAGGGCAATAGTAACTTCTTTCTCTGCGAAAATATCCTAAAAATAAAGGAAGGAGTAGACTCAAAAGGGAGTGTAAAAACATAGGACCACTGCAGTTTTAGAGGCTCACTAAAAGGGCAGTTTGTGTGTTTAAAAAAAAAAAAAAAAGCAAATTCATCATTAACTAAACTCAATTGACCTACTAAAAACTAAGGTCAACTTTATTTCTCCTATTTTAGTTTTGCCAAATATCAATTTTAAAGTGGAGAATCACATGATAGGAAAACTTAAGCTTGTTTTCTTATCTGGCTAAAATCTTCATGTCTGGGCCTGTCCTGTCACTGCAGTAGGTCTCGTTTTCAGCAGAAACAAAAGCATTACCTTACACTATCTTTTTAAAAAATTTTAATTCACTTTCAATAAAAACCATTGGTTAAGCATCTGACTTTGGCTTGGGTCATGAGCTCGCAGTTCGTGGGTTCCAGCCATGCATCAGGCTATGTGCTGTAGCTCAGAGCCTGGAGCCTGCTTCAGATTCTGTGGTCTGCCTGCCCACCCCCCCGCCCCCTCCAAGCTTGTGTGCATGCGTGTGCTCTCAAAAATTGTTTTAAAAAATACTTCTGCATAATAGGAACCTTAAAATATTTCTGAAATTATACATAAGATCTATATAGCCAATAAATAACTTGGAGTCTGGTAGACCAGGAGGCCAGATTGCAGTACCAACTCATAAGGTTTGGACCTTCTGTTGGACCTGTTTTATTCCCTCTAGTAGAGGATACCTACCTCATAGATGAAGGTAAACTATGTAAGGCAATTCATGGGGTGCCTTGCTTGTAACTGACTACCATAGATATGCTCCACTTTGACCCCATACCCCATGTCCACATTCACTCTGACCTTTTGCCTGCTCTTCTCTCTCTTACCTACACCACTCAGGCCAGGAAAGCTCCCTTCTTGCTCTCCTAACAGAGTACACACCTGCTCAGAGCCTTTACTCTCTGATCTTTTCCCAGTTACCTGCATAACTGTCTTCCTCATTCTCAGGTTAAAAGGAGATACTACCTTATCAGAAGCCTTTGCTGACCTCTAAAATATCATTATCTTCCTTCTGCAGCTTTATTCTCAGCACTGATATGGCACACTGACTGATGTAGTGTCCATACCCTCCCACAAAGTATGAGCCCATGGGTCAGGGACATTTGCTCACTGCTATGTCTTGGCACACAGAACATCATTTGACATATAGATAGGTTTTTAATGAATTTATATTTCTACTAAATCTTTGGGAAAGAAAAACCCAGAATTTAGGATAGGAGATTGGCAAGACTATCTTATCAAGACAATTAGACAAAGGGAAGAAACTATATTCACCTTCTAGGTAAGTATATAATCATCTTCTGGATACTTACAGGATTTATCTACTTATGAAATGATTTGCTTTGTTACTTTCTAAACAATAAAACTAGCTAAAGTACAGTGAACTCTTTACTGGCTATGTCCTATAGTCTGTATTCATGTTCTGTATTTAACAGAAACCACTAAAAATTAACCTGTTTTACTTAGTGTGTAAACCATTTGTATAAAGTGGCAGGAGAAAACAAAAAGGCAAGTGGATGGAAGTCAGGATACCATGTTTCTTTCACACGACATTAAGGGATTTGGACTTGATTCAGCAGGTGTTTGGGAGGCCCCAGAAAGATCTTAAACATGGGATTATATTTCAAAAAGGTCATCCTGGCAGCTTTATGAGCAGCCTGTTAAAAGCCAGTTATGTCTGTTGTGGTATTGTAGTTTGTAGAACATCAGGGCTAGCTTTATTACAGCATAACTTCTTGACTACAATGTGAAGCTTATTCTTTAAAAACTGACAATTTTAGAATGAAAAGTAACCTGAAAAACTAAATTTTACACTACAGAACCTGAATTTGTGCTAGAATCCTCTGTATGGTTAAGTGACATGTTCTGTATTTGAAGCTAATGCCCAGAGAGGCTGGAGTGACCTGGTCGAGAGAATGCTGCTGGGTTGTGGCAACTGGCTGTCCTGATTCTATGGCAATGGACTACATGATTGTTTTTAAACTATAAAAGTCAATGGTCTAAGTATAAAGTTAGCCTTTTCCCCCCCTTATTGAAATGTAGCACTTTGTAAAGTTATCCAGGTGGCATTTTACTAGAAATAGTATTTAATACATAATTGTTCTGGAACTTTGCTTTCCTCTATTCTTGCCTAGCCAAAATCAAATGATCACATTTAGAGCTTTAAAATAAGCAACATCACATTGGAAGAATGATGCTCTAGGATTAGAATCTGGAATCTAGTCCTGGCTGTGACCCTGGGCAAGTAAATTAGAATTTGAATCTCCATTCTGAATTTTAAAGAGTAGAGTTTGAATTTTGATGTTCTTCTCAGAACTCAATACAGCTTTTGTTATAGCTTTAAAAAACTAGGACATTCAACTGAAATTTTTATTGGAGATCCATAACCTAACTACATAAGCTAAAGAATTACATTCATACCGAGGTGTACAGAAACTCTGGCTGCAAACATGAGACAGCTAGTAAATTATGTACTATGTTTATTTTTTTCCTTGTCTTTTAAAATACCCCCACACAGGGAAGATGAGGAGCTCTCTGAAGCAGTTTACTGCTTGGAACACCTTCCATACCAGATGGTGTTGGACATGAGCAGAAATTTTCCCAACTAACACAACAGACTTGGTGAAAGAAACTTGTTTGTTGCAGTTAGAAAATATTACAGTAGTAGGAAACCTGTTTAGATCCCTTACCTGATTTCATAATGGAATTTCAGAGCTGTTAGGTAAGATCTTAATACCAGAGTTTGTCTTCTGGGAAAATGCTTATTTTGATAATGTTGGTGAAAATTTCAAGGTAGGCATAGATCTGGATTAATCATCAAATATGCAGTGCTTAAATTTTCTCAAATGACTTTGACCTTTTTTTCAAATAAGGCTACAAATACAGTCCATGAGTTAAAATTGGTAAACGTGTTCCTTAAGTCTAGATCTTTTCTCTCACTAGTGTATGTGTGTGCATGCTTACTGAATAAACCTGTTGTCCTCAGTTTCCTTCAGTCTGGATTTTGAGGATTTAAGCTCCTTTATCATTTGTACCTTAGGATCTTTCTTGGAAGTTGGTTATTAAAGCTAAAGTGCTTTAACAACTTTTTAACCAAGCTAATGATTATTTTGGAACTACTGTACTGTCAAGACCTATCTGGTAAATAGACAATTATACAACTTAGCAAACTACATAATTACAATCTTGTAAGAGTGAACAATTTCAAACCAAATGGTTAACAAGAGACTGTATTTGATCTATTTTTTATTTAAATGTTTTATTTTTGAGAAAGAGCACATGTGAGCAGGGGAATGGCAGAGAGGACACACAGAATCCGAAACGGCTCCAGGCTCTGAGCTGTCAGCACAGAGCCTGACACTGGGCTCGAACTCACTAGCTGTGAGATCATGACCTGAGCTGAAGTTGGATGCTCAACTGAGCCACCCAGGTGCCCCTATTTGATCTATTTTTAAATGGGACTTTAATGAGAAGTAGGACAATGTAAATGGTACATCAGTATGCTAATATTTCATCCTAATATTCAGGATCTTGTAACTGCTGTCTGATCTCCAAATGGGAAAGTGGAGGATTCACATGTACAATATAATGAAGCAGGAAAGAACTTGCTATGGTTAGAAGAACTTGTATGCAACTTGTGTACTACAACTTGTGTACACCTGTAATGCAGGTCTCAGGTGAAAGATTATTCATGATATAAGAATGAGATTTTTTTTTCAGAAATAAGCTGAAATTTGGGAAAGAGTGCACACAGTTGCAAATTGATAGCTGGCCAAGCAACCTTTATTTTGCACATAATTGAATAACATGATTTGGAAAAACACACCTTTCAGGAGAAGACCAAACTGCTCAGATTCATGCTCCCAAAAGAAGCAACAGTCTCCTAGACATAATTTCATGGAGAATATTCTAATAAAATCAGTTTTACTAATGGTCCTATTAATTGCAAACATTGACAAATTCTTAAAACTGACATCATGCTGCCTTGAAAGCCTCGGACAAATATCTGGTGTTTGCTAGAATGGTCCATCACTTGGTGTCCTCCATCTGATGGTTTCTGGGGGAATCTTCCACTCATGCATAGGATATCTAGGTGGCCATGGGCCTTGCCACCATCCCAGCTGAATAGACTGGACCTGTGTACCTGATCAAATGAAACAGACCTAATACAAGAATAAGCTTGACCGATCCAATTATATATGTAGGTAAGTTAAGTGAGGGAATAGTAACTGAGAAAATAGAACTAGCCGGTTAAAAAAAAAAACAAAAAACTAGCCGGTAAACAGGAGCAGAATAGACTTTAGCAATGAGCAGAAATGTGATTGGAGAGCCTGTGTGGCCTGAGGAGGTAACATAGTAGCTAATCTCTAGAGCAGCTGCTAACTTTTCACCAGGCCCTGTGGTAGTGGGGTAGAGGTGTATTTTTCCCCCCTTTAAATCTTGAAGTAATCTGAATTTCTACTCCTTGTGGCCATAAACCAAACTGCTACATGTATTAGTATGCTTTGATACTTGAAACCGTTAACTGTATTAAATTACAGATAAGCCATTCCAAATCAAAATTATGTTGTCCTCTCCACAGATGAGAACTATTGAAACTTCAAGGTAGGGAACTCTCACTTGGAAGGTGGGAGGTAGGGAGTAAATCTCAGAAGTGGTTCTAGCTTGGTTGCACATCATAATCACTCGGTTAGCTTTTAAAAATCCTTACCTGGTCTCAAACCCAGAGCTTTTACTTGCTAATACTGTATATCTGGTTCCCCTTCTCTCCCTCCTCCCCACCAAAGCTCTAAGATAAGGTAAAGGCTGAAAACCACTAAAATGTTACAGTGCATTAGTTTGGATGTAAGTGACAATGGAATGCTTTACTTCAGACAGATGGTAATCAGGATTATAGTGAGATTATTAGATATAAAAATACTGAATCACTAGGATATATACTGAAAAAAAAAAATAGGATATTCTATGTTCTACTTCAGTAAAAATGAGTTAATATGCAGGATTCTTTCTCCTGAAGTGAATCCTCATTTGATAATTCCTATCAAGTAAAAATAATTCAATGTGTCAGTTAGTGAATGGTCAAGGGTACTCTACTACACTCAGCCTTCAGTATTTTACGTGAAAATGCCTAAGTATGATCTATTTAGAAGTGTTGGAAAGCATTACTGCCATACCATCTTCTAGATAAATTTCACAAGTTTTATAGACTAGCAGTAAAACTTGATCATGACAATCATGAACTTCATTCAAACCTCAAGCACTTTAGAAGTGAACAATACTTGAGTATTTAATTTCTGATATCCTGAATTAGTGTTTCCTTTAAATTCTGTATGTTGATGGGAAGTGGTTGAGTGAGAGGCAGAAGGGAGCAGGTGACACATATGTCCACGTGTACCTACCTTTCATTTAATCGATAGCAAAAATTAAATATTAAAACTTCAAACTCCCGGGGTGCCTGGGTGGCTCAGTCGGTTAAGCCGCCGACTTCGGCTCAGGTCATGATCTCGCGGTCCGTGAGTTCAAGCCCCCCACCCCGTTCAAGCCCCGTCGGACTCTGTGCTGACAGCTCAGCCTGGAGCCTGTTTGGGATTCTGTGTCTCCCTCTCTGACCCTCCCCCGTTCATGCTCTGTCTCTCTGTCTCAAAAATAAATAAACGTTAAAAAAGAAAAATTTAAAAAAAAAAACTTCAAACTCCCTAGTATTTGAGTAGATCATGTTTATTTGCACTCATTAACATTGAAATTATTCCTAATTTTCTTATCCTAATCTGTTCAGTATACTTAATTTATCTATCTCCCATAAATCTGTAGAACTGTCTTAAGCTATGTATAAGGCCCTTGATGCATGTTTTCTTGTGTTATTTTTGAAAGTCTGAATCTACACGAGTGATACATAGTAAAACATTAAGCCTGTGTGAAAGCCCTGACTTAAACAATTTTTATGTTAATTTAGGAAGAATATTTGGGGCACCTGGGTGGCTCAGTTAAGCATTCCAACTCTTGATATTTGGCTTAGGTCATGTCCCATGGTTGTGGGATCAAGTCCTGTATTAGGCTTGGTGCTAGGTGTGGAGGCTGCTTAAGATTCTCTCTCCTCTCCCCTGCTTGTGCATATGCTCTCGTTTGCTCTCAAAACAAAAACTTACAATATTGATCTTGAAGTAGTAGCTGCTAGACGTTGCTTTGGTCTCCTAGTTTCTTTTAAGATGTAACCAGATCATTCTAGAAATTCTTAAGAGTGTTCTTGTAGATTTCTCCTTCAGGTTTTTGTCAATTCCTTATCTACATTTTGAATACTTTTCATCAAACTTCTATCTATTGACATAAAATGTAGGACCATCACTTTTGCAATAAGGGGAAAAATCTTGCTATTTGTATCTGGATGAGTGATTCTAAGATTTATGTTCTACTTTCCACTGATTTCTTCAGGTTTTATGTACACAAAATACCATCTGCAGAGAACTTGTATTTTTCTACCTAATACTTTCTAAATGCTTTATTTACAGAACTATATAAAAACAAAAATAACAATCCTTATGATTCCTGAAGCTAAGTTCTACTTCTGTTTGACATTTTTAAAATAAAACTTTATGGACCTATGTACACATTTTTAATGTACACGTTTTTAACTATCTGCATAAATCTAGTATTTTACATCAAACTCAAACCATTTCTTAAATAATGCCAACCAGGTCTGAGACTATGTGATGGTTATAAACCAATCTTCCATGAAATCACTTGGGTCTCGTCCCCCCCCCCCCACCCCCCATAGTATTGGGTTTCTTGGTCCTGTAATTTAACACACCCCCTAGAAACTGGAGAGGAGGCTCTTTAAGAAGCCCAAGTGGTAAAGGGAAATCGGTTTAGAGTTTTGTCCCTTTTTTAAGATACATCTTGGCAAAAGATTTTATTACATTTATTGTCAAATTGGTTTCCATACAATACCCAGTGCTCATCCCAACAGGTGCTCTCCTCAATGCCCATCCCCCGCTTTCCCCTCCCTCCCATCCCCCATCAACCCTCAGGTTATTCTCAGTTTTTAAGAGTCTCTTTTGATTTGCCTCCTTCCCTATCTAACTTTTGTTTTCCTTCTCCCCCATGGTCTTTTGTTATGTTTTCACTCTTATGTGGATCCTGAGAAACTTCTGGTATCGGTTTTTCTCTGTATGACTTATTTCACTTAGCATAACACCTCTTGTTGCTACAAAAGGCTATATTTTTTTAACCTAAGTTTTTATTTTTTTTATATTTTCCAATATGTGAAATTGTCAAATTGGTTTCCATACAACACCCAGTGCTCATCCCAAAAGATGCCCTCTTCAATATCCATCACCCACCCTCCCCTCTCTCCCACCCCCATCAACCCTCAGTTCTCAGTTTAAGAGTCTCTTATGCTTTGGCTCTCTCCCACTCTAACCTTTTTTTTTTTTTTTCCTTCCCCTCCCCCATGGGTTTCTGTTAAGTTTCTTAGGATCCATATATGAGTGAAAACGTATGGTATCTGTCTCTCTATATGGCTTATTTCACTTAACACTCCAGTTCCATCCACGTTGCTACAATGGGCCATATTTCATTCTTATTGCCACGTAGTACTCCATTGTGTATATAAACCACGATTTCTTTATCCATTCATCAGTTGATGGACACTTAGGCTCTTTCCATAACTTGGCTATTGTTGAGAGTGCTGCTATAAACATTGGGGTACAAGTGCCCCTATGCATCAGTACTCCTGTATCCCTTGGGTAAATTCCTAGCAGTGCTATTGCTGGGTCATAGGGTAGGTCTATTTTTAATTTTTGAGGGACCTCCACACTGTTTTCCAGAGTGGCTGCACCGATTTGCATTCCCCCCAACAGTGCAAGAGGGTTTGTTTCTCCACATCCTCTCCAGCATCTATAGTCTCCTGATTTGTTCATTTTGGCCACTCTGACTGGCATGAGGTGATATCTGAGTGTGGTTTTGATTTGTAGTTCCCTGATGAGGAGCGATGTTGAGCATATTTTCATGTGAAAAGGCCATATTTCATTCTTATTGCCAACTAGTATTCCATTGTATATATAAACCACAATTTCTTTATTCATCAGTGGATGGACATTTAGGTTCTTTCCATAATTTGGCTATTGTTGAGAGTGCTGCTATAAACCTTGGGGTACAAGTGCCCCTATGCATCAGTACTCCTGTATCCCTTGGCTAAATTCCTAGCAGTGCTATTGCTGGATTATAGGGTAGATCTATTAATTTATTGAGAAACCTCCATATGGTTTTCCAGAGCGGCTGCACCAGTTTGCATGTGCCTGTTGGACATCTGGATGTCTTCTTTAGAGACGTGTCTATTCATGTCCTCTGCCCATCTCTTCACTGGATTATTTGTTTTTTGAGTGTGGAGTTTGGGGAGTTCTTCAGATTTTGGATACTAACCCTTTGTCCAATGTCATTTGCAAATATCTTTTCCCATTCTGTTGGTTACCTTGTAGTCTTGTTGATTGTTTCCTTTGCAGTGCAAAAGCTTTTTATCTCTATGAGGTCCCAATAGTTCATTTTTGCTTTTAATTCCCTTGCCTTTGGAGATGTGTCAAGTAAGAAATTGCTGCGGCTGAAGTCAGGTTTTTTTTTTTTTTTTCCTGCTTTCTCCTCTAAGGTTTTGATGGTTTGCTGTCTCACATTCAGGTCCTTTATCCATTTTGAGTTTATTTTCGTGAATGGTATGAGAAAGTGGTTTAGTTTCATTCTTTGTTGCTGTCCAGTTCTCCTGGCACCATTTGTTAAAGAGACTCTTTTCCCTTGGATACTTTTTCCTGCTTTGCCAAAGATTAGTTGGACATACGTTTGTGGTTCCAGTTCTGGGTTCTCTATTCCATTCCATTGGTTTATATGTCTGTTTTTGTGCCAATGCCATGCTGTCTTGATGATTACAGCTTTGTAGTAGAGGCTAAAGTCTAGGATTGTGATGCCTCCCACTTTGGTCGTCTTCAAAATTACTTTGGCTATTCATGGTCTTCTGTGGTTCCGTACAAATTTTAGGATTGCTTGTTCTAGCTCTGAGAAGAATGCTGGTACAATTTTTGATTGGGATTGCATTGAATGTGTAGATTGCTTTGAGTAGTACTGACATTTCAACAATATTCTTCTAATCCATGAGCATGGAATATTTTTCCATTTCTTTGTATCTTCAATTTTCTTAAGCTTTCTATAGTTTTCAACATACAGATCTTTTACATCTTTGGTTAGGTTCATTGCTAGGTATTTTATGCTTCTTGGTGCAATTGTGAATGGGATCAGTTTTTGTCTTTCTGTTGCTTCATTATTAGTATATAAGGATGCAACTGATTTCTGTACATTGATTTTTGTATCCTGCGAGTTTGCTGAATTCATGTATCAGTTCTAGCAGACTTTTGGTGGAGTCCATTGGGTTTTCCATGTATCATGTCCTCTGCAAACAGTGAAAGCTTGACTTCCATCTTTGCTAATTTTGATGGCTTTGATTTCCTTTTGTTGTCGGAAGTGCTAGCATCAGCAATCAAACACTTAAACAGTGGTGAGAGTGGACATCCCTGTCGTGTTCCTGATCTCGGGGAAAGCTGTCAGTTTTTCCCCATTGAGGATATTCGCTGTGGGCTCTTCATAAATGGCTTTTATGATTAAGTATGTTCCTTCTATCTCGACTGTCTTGAGGGTTTTTATTAAGAAAGGATGCTGAATTTTGTCAAATACTTTTTCTGCATCGATTGACAGGATCCTATGGTTCTTATCTTTTCTTAATGTGATGTATCACATTGATGTTTGTGAATATTGAACCAGCCCTGCACCCAAGGAATGAATCCCACTTGGTCATGGTAATTTTTTTATATGCTGTTGAATTTGATTTGCTAGTGTCTTGTTGAATTTTTGCATCCATATTCATCAGGGATATTGGCCTGTAGTTCTTTTTTTTTTTTTTTTTTTTTTTTTTTTTTTTTTTTTTTGTTGGGTCTCTGTCTGGTTTGGGAATCAAAGTAATGCTGGCTTCATATAATGAGTCTGGAAGTTTTCCTTCCCTTTCTATTTTTTGGAACAGCTTGAGAAGGATAGGTATGATCTCTGCTTTACATGTCTGGTAGAATTCCCCAGGGAAGCCATCTGGTCCTGGATTCTTGTTGGGAGATTTTTGATAACTGATTCAATTTCTTCACTGGTTATGGGTCTGTTCAAGTTTTCTATTTCTTCCTGTTTGAGTTTTGGAAGTGTGTGGGTGCTTAGGAATTTGTCCATTTCTTCCAGGTTGTCCAGTTTGTTGGCATATCTTTTATAGTAGTCTGATAATTGCTTGTATTTCTGAGGGATTGGTTGTAATAATTCCATTTTCATTCATGATTTTATCTATTGGGGTCCTCTCCCTTTTCTTGAACCCTGGCTAGAGGTTTATCAATTTTATTTTTTCAAAAAACTAAATCTTGGTTTCATTGATCTGCTCTACAGGTTTTTTGGATTCTATATTTCTGCTCTGATCTTTATTATTTCTTCTTGGTTTGGGGTGTCTTTGTTCTGCTTCTAGTTCCTTTGAGTGTGCGGTTACATTTTGTATCTGGGATTTTTGTTTCTTGAGATGGGCCTGGATTGCAATGTATTGTCCTCTCAGGACTGCCTTCACTGCATCCCAAAACATTTGGATTGTTTTTTTCATTTTCATCTGTTTCCATGTATTTTTTAAATGGCTCATACTCCCAGATCAGCAGGGAGGAGGGAGCCTATGGGAGCAGCAGGCCCCTGCACTAGCCTTTCCAGGAAGGATTCAAAGGACATGCTGTTGCCCCTCTTAAATACAGGCAACTCTAGCAACCAGAACCCTCCTTTATGGCCTCCAGGCTTCCCTGCTCCCTGTAGGTGCTTTTAGGTGTCCTAAGCTTCCCCTTGCTCCAATCAGGACTTACAGATATACAAAAACTGTTCTTTCAGGTTTTAAATCTACTCTCTGGAAACTGTTTCCCTGATTGCTTTATTCCATGGCATTAATCACCTGCATACAACTGGAATAAACTTGTCAAAGGACTTTTGGCCCTGCTAAGTGGTCAGTAAAAGTACCAAGGCAAGCAATGTTTAGCTTTTATGCTAGTTTGGGACATGAGGATAAAACTAAGTAGTTGACCCTTGAAAAATGGGGTTATGGATACTAAACTCCACATGAAGTCAGAAATCCATGTATAACTTTTGACCCTCCCTCCCCACCCCAACTTAACTAATAGCCTGTTGACTAAAACCTTAATACATCTTAAAATTTTTTTTGAGGGAGAGAGCACGAGTGGGGGAGGGGCAGAATACGTCCCAAGCAGGCTCCTTGCTCTCCACGCAGAGCCCAATGTGGGGCTTGAATTCAAACTGCGAGATCATGGCCTGAGCTGAAATTGCGTTGGATGCTCAAATGACTGAGCCACCCAGGTGTCCCTTTTTATGGATATTTTTAACAGCTATGCTATATGTAATATATACTGTATTCTTCCAATAAAGTAAGCTAAAGAAAGGGACACCTATACAGTACTGTCATGTTTATCACAATCCATGTGTTAAATGGATCTGCACAGTTCAAACCCATGTTGTTCACAGGTCTTCTATAAACTTCAATATCGAGTCTGTTGGTCTGGATTGCAGTTATATCTAAATCTTAGAAGTTGGTATATAAGATACTTAGCATTATGTCAATGTAGCCTGTTGAGCTTTTCATTGTTGAGTCATTTTGAACTTGATGTAACAGAAAAACCAGTGCTAACGCATGCAGGATTTACTTGGTGTAAGTCCTGTGGTGGAGAGGATAATCCTTTAAAATAGCTATAACTAAAAGATAATGTTATGCAGTTATTTGCATCTATGAAAAACCTATGATTAGGTATAAAGCATAAATTTTTAATCTAAAATAATTCAAAAACATGGTTATCTAGTACTCTTTAGTACAGTGATAGAAACAATTCCTATCCACTACAACACTAATATCTATGGTTAATAGAAAATTATTGATCATAAATCCCCTCTGTTGTGTATAGTTGTAAACTACAGCTGAGTTTGAGACAAAGTTTGTTCAAGGGACCACAATAAGTCCTTAATCTATTTCTCTTGAGAATCTCAAATTTGTCTACTAAAACCTCTTTAAATAGTCAAAATACCAAGACTTGGCCTTGAGCTGTATCATCTTTATACTCCTCCACTCCTGTCACAAGTTTTATGGTAACTATGGACTACTTGCAACTTACCAGACTGTAATTATTGTTTTATCCAATTGGCTCTGCAATGCTGTGGTCATCGTGTTGTCAGGTTCACCTGTAGGAGATAAATGACCTCCTATATGAACTGAATTACCTGCACTTCAATATAAACATGTATGTTTGCCCTTACAGTTCATACATTTGTCCAATTTATTTTAATTCCAACAGTTCCGTGTGGTGTTTCAGGTGTACTATACAGAGATTGAGTAATCCTATACATTTCTCCGTGCTCATAAGTGTACTTACGTGAATGGGACTATTTCACCCATGCCCCTCACCAACCTCCCCTCTGATAGGCTTTATTTTAAACGTATACCCTCCATTAAGGTTGTCATTTTTTCAAGACTTTATTGAAGCATACTTCAGACTACGTGGTTCTAAAAGATCTAAAACATTCTAATAAAAATACCTTTTTCTCAAGCATACACAGAAGAATCCCCTGGTTAAATCAAACCTAACAAATATTACAAACTTACGAAGACTGAAATCCTACCAGGTATATTTTCCAACTACAAGGTATTAAATCTCAACACAAAGCTGGAAAATCTGCAGTGTAAATATTAAATATTTCATAAATTTTAAACACATTACTGCACAAGCAGTGGGCCAAATAACTCAAATGACAGGGGCACCTGGGTGGCTCAGTTGGTTGAGCATCCGGCTTCGGCTCAGGTCATGATCTCACAGCTCATGAGTTGGAGCTCCACGTCAGGCTCTGTGCTGACAGCTTGGAGCCTGCTTCGGGTTCTGTGTCTCCCTCTCTCTCTGCCCCTAACCCACTCACATTCTGTCTCTGTCTCAAAAATAAACATTAAAAGAACTCAAATGGCAAGTCAAAAGTTCTCAGAACAAAACACAATATTCCAAAACCTATGGGATGAAGCAAAAGCAGGTGTTAGAGAAATTTATGCTATAGATGCTTGTATGAAGAAAAACATCCCAAATAACACCACAAGAAACCAGAAAAAGAAGAAACTTAGCAGAAATTTCAACTGAGGAAGGAAATAACAAATCAGAGCTAGAAACCAGAATAAACAAGAACATAACATTGAAAATAAGGACTTCCTCCCCCCCCTCCCTGCCCCCACCCCCAAAAAAATGCAGTGCCTTAACTACATTAACTGGGAAAGAAGACTGGGAGGAAAAACAAAAACAAAAACGGATAACCGTAGAAATTCTTAAAGGGCACAAGTTACTATGATTTAATCTTGAATCCAAAAAACGGAATCTGAGACCACTAATGAAAAGTAGAATAAACAATCAAATATTTCCCAGCACAGAAAAGCCCAAGACCCCATAGCTTCTTGGGTGAATTCTACCAAATATTGATAAATCTTGTTTTTTATCTTACAAATAACACGTTTAAATTCCTTCCATGAGGCTAGTACTACTGTGATAACACAGGATAAAAACCATGAAAAGGTCCAGTTTGTCCAATGTAATTAATGCTACTCCAGCTTTCTTTTGACCTTCATTTGCATGATAATTCCCCACTCCTTCACTATCTGCAGTTGTCCTTAAGTCTAAAAGGAGTCTTTATAGGTAGCATATAGATGGGTCTTACGGCCCTATGTCTTGAGTTTTTAGTCCATTTACAGTCAAAGTAATCATTGGTATGGATTTATTGCCATTTTATTACTGGTTTCTGGAGATCTTCTCTGGTCCTGTGTCCCTTTTGTTCTTTTCTGCACTCAGTCCCCGTTAATACTTTTCTGCAGGGCTGATTTAGTGGTCACAAACTTTAGTTTTGGTCTGGGCAACTCTTTATCTCTCCTATTATGAATGATAGTCTTGCTGGATAGAGTATTCTTCCCTGCAGACTTTCCATTCGGGACTTTGAATGTATCATGCCCCTCCCTTCAGGCTTGCCATGTTAAGAAATCTCTAGTTAACCTTATGGATTTTTCCCTTGTAAATTACTGTAGTTTGTCTTCTAAGTTTTTTATCACTATTTCGCAAATTATGGTATGTTTTGGTGTTGGCCTGCTTTTGTTGATTTTGATGGAAGTTTTCTGTACTTCCTGGATCTGGTTGTCTGTTTCCTTCCCCAAAATAGGGAAGTTTATTGCTCTTACTTCAAATAAATTTTCTGCACCCTTTTCTCTTTTCTTCTGGGACTTCTCTAATACTAATGTTATTAAGTTTAGTGGATTCACGGAGTTCCCTAAGTCTGTTGTCATGTTCCATAATTCTCTTGTCTGCTTCATTATATCCCATTTTGTCTTTTGTGTCACTCCTTCCTCTGCTGCTTCTAGTCTGCTCTTCATTGCCTCAAGCCTGTTTCCAATCTTGTGTATTGCACTCTTCTGACTCTTTAATACTTTGACATTTGTGATAAGGGTCTCCTGATGTCTACTATTTTCTCAAGCCCGGTGAGTATCCTTATGATTATTGCTTTAAATTCTCCATCAGGTGAGTTAATTATTCTGTTTTGCTTAGATCTCTGGCTCTGGCCTTACCTAGCCACATGGGATAAATTCCTCTATGTTGGCTTTTTGTCTGCCTTCTTCTGTTAGAAAAAAGTTAGATCTCCTCTTGAAAGTAATGACCTTATGAAGTTATGTAGTATCCAGAGCCTTGTGCTTATGGGAGTGTCTCCAGTGTGTGGGTGTGGGCTCTGCTGTTGTGTTGTGGCTGTTCTGGGCTTTCCTTTCCTGCCGTGACAGTGTTTAGTCCCTGGCCTGGAAATTGAGTTTTAACTAGGTGTGCTCTGGTTGGCTTGTGAAATGAGACCTGACCCCACTTCTAGTACAGCTGAGGCTCAGCAGAACTTTGGTCAGGAGATGCGATATGGGCAGGGGCTTGTGTTGGTCTTTGGAGTGGGGAGCCTGCCATACTGGGACTGAGGCAAGCTTGATTGAGAAGGGTAGTTCCCTGTAAACATGGGTAACGTAATGTGGCTTGGTATAAGCAAGTTAGGCAGCCAGTGTACACGGTCGTCCCCTTAGATGGCTTTGTATTTATGCTGAGAGGTGGGAGAGGGAAATGGTGCAGTCAGCAACTTTGTTCCTGGAGGGGTGTCACCTTCTCTCCCTAAATGCTGCCTCTCAGGGAAGTGCTCCTAGAATGGAGAATCATCTCCCCCTGCTGTGTGCCCTAGGCATTTTTTCAGGTTGCTATTTCCAAGCAGTCTACTCCCCCCAACCCCCATCTTGTTTGCCTACCTTATCTCTAAGAGCTATGTAGTGCTCTCCTGGCTCTATCCCAGCTAAATCTGACCTTTAAAACTCCAGGCTTTAGAGATGTGGTGGGAGCAGGGGCCTGCGCTGGTCTTCTGGTGGAGTGACCAGCCCCACTAGGACGGAGACGAACTTGACTGAGAAGGGCAGTCCTGCCAGAGCGCATATGGGTGTGGCTTGGTGTAAGCAAGTTAGCCCTTGTCTGTGCTGCTTCTCACTGGTGGCCCTGGGTTTGTACTCAGGGGTAAGGGAAAAGAATGACACCAGCCAGCTTCCTTGTTCCAGGAGAGGTGTCTCTGTGAATGTTGCCTCCCAGGGATACTCTCCAAGAGTGAATAATCTGACGTGTGTGCCCTGGGTGTTCATCATATTGCTGTGTCCATGATATCTTCCCCCACATTGTTTGCTTGCCTTCTTCCCAGGAGCAGCACACTGCCTTCAGGAATCTAAGCCAAGCTCTGTGACCTTTAAACTCCAGGCATTTTGCCCTGCTGGGTTTAAGAACTTGTGAAATTCAACCCCTCTTGTTTTCTAAGCCAATGGCTTTGGGGAAATGTTCTAGTTCGTTACCCTGTGTGCTCCACTCCTCCCTTTATTTGTGACCACAGCTCCTGCCCCTCAGTAGCACCCATGATCCATTTCTTCCTTAAACCATATTTCCATACTTCTTACATGGTCTCTTCTCTCCCTTTAGTTGTTGAATTTGTTCTGTCTTCAGATTGATTTTTCTGGAGTATTTAGGATGACTTGATAATTATATAGTCTGTGGGACCAGAAGAGCCTAGGGTCTTCCTACTCTGCTACTGTCTTTGATTCTAAAACCCTGTACATATTATATAGTAATAATCACATTCCGTAACTGTCTACACTTCTTTATACTCATTAGTAACTGGTTTTTAGAGCAGTTTCTTAAATCAATTAACTTGTTTCAGTAGTATTTCTAAATTCTGGTAGCTCAGTTCCTGGCTGTCTTAATACATTGCTTCCAGTACTTTAGGGCATAGGTGAATTCCATGTTAAGACTTAATTCCACTGGTTGTATTGCCTCTTTTTAAACGTCTTTAGTATGAGGCATTACATTTTTCTCCTATTAGCACTTTTAAATGCTAATCCCATGAAAGCATTTATTCTTTGTACTTTTTGAGAAAAATGCAGGGGGAAAACTAAACTGGAAGAAATAGGATTCTTAACACTTTCAGAAAACTAGTCAAACTTATATGGCCATGAGGTCAGGTGACTGAAGAGAAATATGCAAAGACTATACAATATTCCTTAGTATTATAACTTGCTATGCTACCAGAAAAAGGTCTAACATAGAATGTTCTCAATTAAGGTAGTGGAAACTATATTAAGTATGGGCAACATGCATAATTATAACTGTCTTGGAAATACAAATACCCAGGCATTCAAAAATTTAAATAAACTCAGTATCCTTTCCCACTGGGATTACCTCATTGCAAAGGCAGTAATTTGAAAACTGTTACACCTGGCTGTGATAGGATTTGTATTAGAATTTTTTTCATTTTTACCTTTGGGCGTCTCTACAAGTTTTGTTGACTTAAAGTGGGTTTAATTTAAAAGGATTTTGTTAAATTCTGTAATTAAGATGTAAGTAAATAGAACTATAGACAAACTAACCTACAATTTATGATCCTTTCTGTTCATTACTATATTCATTAACACTTAAGATTATCAAATGAAGACACTACTTGTTCTTTGGCTGACATCAAATGTGCTGTTCCCCTGTCAAGTTAAAGGGATTAATTGAAGATTTCAAAATACTCTAAAATATGTACTACCAAGGATCTTACCAATTACATTAGATGATGCACCTCAAAGGGTATAATTAAGAGGAGAGATAAGCACTTTTAGGGAAGCTTATAAAAGTGTATAATCAAAGATTTGAACGTATACAGTAAACATGCAGTATTAGAAACTTATTTTTCCAAATTTCCTTAATGTTTAAGGAAAAGGGTCATTATTTTTATATACATTAGTATGGGCTTCAGATCCTTACTGTCCTAAGGATATCAAATTCTTCACCTACAGATTAACACCATTCACCTGACTGAGTCAGTGAGAATCTTAAGCATTCTTTCATAAATCAGAATATTTCAGAGGTACTTTGCAGATTTTTCTCTGTGCTAACTAGGCACTTGATAAGCATTTTCAGTGTATCTAGAAGTCCCTTGACTATGTATCAGTCAGACTTGGAAAATGGTTTTCTTAATTGCAATTTCTCATGCTCTCTAAAAATACTTACACTATCCTAATCCATAAATAGAACCATCATTAATGTATGTAGAAGACAGTTCTTAAAAGAACTTTTTTGCCTTCTCTAAAACTAAGATTCATAAAATCCTCCCCCAAAATCCTAAAAACATCATTTTATAAAATATTTTTCTTACTTTTGAGTAATGACTAGTTAACTTCATGTTACCTATTAATGTGATTCATTAAATATGAAGCATAACATTGTCCATTAGCTTCATTAAATAACTAGAATACCTAAAATTCTTTCAATAGCTTATAATTATAGTTTACTTAAAAATATAGTGCTACAGATACTCTTAGATATCTTCCATTCTGATCTCCAAAATCCTAGATGGAATAAATGACTCTGGGAGAAATCAAATCACTTTTCCAAATTCTTGCTGAGACTTGAACCAAATATATGACTACTTCATTACCTGTGAGAATCCATAACTTTAATATAAAAGTTGTAATTTATCAGAACACACCTGGTCAGGCACCCTTTTTCTTTTCTGTTTTTGTTTTTGGTTACAATGAAAGCTGCCTATCCTTGGAGTCCATTATGTGACATAGGTACTGGTTAATGAGAACAAGATGTTTAACAATGACCTAAGAAGTGAGGTCCTATGAGCTCCTATTCTAGGAGGGAAATTAAGAATAAACTACATAAATGAGGAAAAGGGGACTCTGCTTTAGAGCATTTCTAGGTGTATAAGGTGGAGGGGTCTATAGACTTTATAGACTGCTGATGGGGTGGGGAGGCCTCATCTATAAGTAGTATGGATGTAGCAATTGAAATGGTCTTAGTATATGTAAGAAAAGACCAAGAACTTGCAGTTGATATTAAGGCTTAAAGTCCCTGATTACAGCAGTGCCCAGGATAGATGGAGATTATTATGATCAGAAGGTTAGTATAATCTGGGCTGGGAAAATATTGGCCTGAATAGATTATTTCCTTACCTAAACTTGGTTCCCACTGCCCCCCTGCCCCCAACTCCTGCAAACCTGTTTGTTAGTGAAGAGGTCTAGTTGCCTCATCACATTGTCAAGGGCTCTTTGTTCCAAAGAGCCAGAAACAGACTCCAGCTAGGCAGCAAGTTATTTTGGCAATATATTGGCTACCTACAGATTCAGTAGGAGGGCTCCAAAACCAAGCTTGGCAAGAAGAAGCCAAGGCAAGAAGAACCAAAGTAATGTCAGGAGAACACTCAGGTGAAGTTACCATATCAGTGCTGCTGCTGGGTCCTCCCACTGGGGGGGGGGGGGGGGGAAGAACTTGGATCTGACACAGCCAACCTGCTAGGAAACTTAAAAACCAATTATTGATCACTTAAGCCCTGGTAAAATAAAACTCAAGTTATGTGTGAGCCCAAAGCAATGACATTAACATCTTAATGGTCTACAACTCCTTTCTTGAACCTCTCAAGTTACTGAAGATCCAAAGGAGTTACTTTCCTCTTCCTAGTTATATCAGTAGGATGTGATTTATACAAAGAACAACCAAACGGTCACTGTGCCATGCACAAAGGAGTATCTATAAAGGAGTGGAATTTAAAGGCTTTGTTTCCACATTTTGCAAATGAAGGTATTAGGATATAAATCTTAATTTCAAAAATCTGTAGTCTCAATTCTGCCTTTGCATTTTCAAGCCTGAGAATTTTCTCAAGTTATTTGAAAGACTTGGGACTTGATTGGGTTGTAAATATTTCAAATTATACAGTAAAAACATACTAAATTTACAGTCACAAGTAGCCTATAGTTCTGTGGCTTAAAACAAGCAGTTATTACTACTCATGATTCTAACACTCAATTATGGCTTCAGCTAAGCTCACTCCTGCATCTGTACTATGTGTGTTGGGCAGACAGACCCTCTGCTATGGCTGTGGGCTCTACCATTTTTGTGAGTCACCCAGACAGTAGGCTGATCTGGGCTAGTCTTGGTTGGGGTAGTTGGGCTTTCTACCACATGGCTTCTTAACTATTAATGGACTACTTCATGCTTGCTTACAAAGCAATAGCAGATTCCAAAGGTAGTCCTTGGATTCTGGAGGCCTAGGCTTACACTGCCCAACTGTTGTTCCAATGAGAGCCTGAATATAGCAAAGGGAAAATTGCTATTCTATATGCAGAAATAGAATTCTGACCCACAATCTGCAATAACCAGTTCAGGAAGCTGAACAATAATTCCTGTAATAATCAGCCTTAAGTGGCTAAGACTTGATTAAGAAGGGACAGCTTCACTAATTTTTGTCCCAACTTTCAGCCAAACATATACCTTTAGCCAATCACATAGTGTCCCAACTTCTGGTTAGCCTGCCTACAGTGTCCCCATGCCAACAGCTTCTCATCAATGTGTACCTGAAACCTTTCCTTTCCACTCGCCCCTCTGCTGTAACATTTTACCACATTCTTGCCTGCCTTTGAGTCTTTGCCAAAACACAAGTGATAGTGGCTGACTCCCTTGTTATAGCAAGTTCTGAATAGCTTTTGCTTGTTGTCATTTAGGTGGTCTTTATATATTTCCACACCACTATTCTCTTGGCCAAATGAAGTCATAATGTCAGCCAAATGCAAGCTGTGGGGAAAGAGTAGTTCTACCTCTTGATGGGAGGAGCAGCAAAATCACACTGTGGGATAAGACAAGGATAGATGTATTTTTGCAGTCAATCACACTTAACCTTTTTAGTAAAGAACTTTCATTCAGGTAATACTGAATTCTTCTCAACTTTAGTCTGCCAATTAAAGGAATACAAAGGTGTAACTGCTTCCAATTTTTATCTGCTTCCAACATTCTTAAATGTTTCCACTAATGACTCAGTAAATTTTATAGTAATGCTTCACTTCTTTTTTTCCTTTTTTTTTTTTTTTTTTTTTTTCCTGGAGTAGTTCCTTTAAATTTACTGATTTCTGAGAAAATGATTCTCTGCAAAACTCATTCTCCTTGCATTTAAAGCAGGGTGCATTAAAAAGCAATGTCAGGTTATCCTTAATTCTTACTCATGAGGCTTTGCTGCAATCAAACTTCATTTCAGGGCCTTCTAACATATTCCCTAATAGACTGCCCTTTTCTATTCATAGCACAGGTTTTTATACTCTTGAACTGTCAGCATCTTACAGTGTACTTTGATTCTGAGCTTTGGGGTGTGTGTGTGTGTGTGTGTGTGTGTGTGTGTGTGTGTGGCGGAGAGGTGGGGTGGGGAGGTGCCAGGAGAACTAAAATTTTCACTGAGCAATTTCTTTACTGGATAACATGCAGCACTTAACTGCCAGAACCAGGGAGACCATTTTCTGACTTATTTCAAAAAGCTATGAAAAAAAACTGAAGAAACTGTACAGCTGCAGAAATCGTTCCTTAATTGTCTATGTCCAGTTAAACTTCAATGAAATAACTGCACATCTTTCAAAATTCTATGCCTCAGTAGAGACATTAATCTGTTTCTGACAAAATGAGATGCTATTTTCCCCAAACTCCTCAAATAGCATTGTTTATATATAAAGTATTCTATATTCACAAGACTCCTACAGTTTCTGGTGATTTGGTTAAAGTAATTAACAGTAAACATTCTTATGCATAAAATATCATTCTCTGGGGGAGAATCAGACAAGAAATCTGCAAGCAGAAGGTAAAAACACAAAATTGCTGAAATTAAATATAAATCCTAAGAATCTGATAAGACAGAAGTTTGGTGTGTTACATACGATGAATGTGAAGTTTACTATGAAGAAAAAGCCGTTATCTCAACCCTAATCACTTTAAGGCTAGTTTTCGTATGACTTGTGAAAACCTAACATGAAGAACAAGATCTTGTATGAATTTTAAAATATTTCTGTCCAGGGGTACCTGAGTGACTCAGTCAAGCGTCCTACTCTGGGTTTTGGCTCAGGTCATGATCTCAGTTTGAGCCCTGGGGCAAACAGTCTGAGACCATGCAGAGCCTGCTTGGGATTCTCTCTCTGCCCCACTTTTCACCCACACACACACACGTGTGTGCGCGTGTGTGTGTGTGCGCACGCGTGCGCGTGAGTGCTCTCAGATATTTAAATCTGTCAAAAATAAATTCTTTCCCAGAAAAGAGTAGGTGAAGGGAATTAAGAGGTACAGATCTCATTATAAGAGTCACGGAGATGAAAAGCACAGCATAGGTATAAAGTAGGTAATGATGTGTACGGAAAGGTGACTGATGGTAACTATGCATGGTGAGCATTGTGTATCGTATAGAACTGGGGAATCACTGTTGTGCCCTGAGACTAATAGAACTGTATATCAATTATACTTAAGTTTTAAAAAGGGGATCAAAAAGTCATTCAGTCTTAGGTAAGTTCTGAGAAGTAGCAACTTTCTGCCCTTTTAGATACTTTGAAAGCACCTTGCATGAAAGCTTCAATTCAAACAGGTATAGGAATATCCTGGCAACAGGACTCTGCTAACTGTCAATTCAATCAGGTGACATAATCTTTAAATGGCGATAGCCAGAAGGATTTAGAATCCTAAGCACAGGTTACCATTCAAAGTGCTCAGGCTATTGGGATAAGCAAGTTACTTCCTATTTGAGGGCAAGAGTGTATATCAACTTTACTAGTCAATTCATTCATTCCTGAATACTTCATTTTTTCTGAAAATGTTATTTTGAATATTATAAAAAGTAGAAAAAAATTAAATACAATTTCAGAAACACCTGAAACCATTGTCAGAGTGAGAGATGAGGTGATAACTCATTTCAGTTTTGATTTGCGTTTTCCTGACTAGTGATGTTGAACGTCTTTCCTTATATCTGTTGATGCTATGTGGGTCGTCTTTGGAGAAATGTTTATTCAAATTGTCTCCTTTTAACCATTTTTTTGCAATCTGAGTTTTTAGCGTATTCTGAATTTTAACCTATCATAGGATTTGCAAATATTTACTACCATGGGTAGGTTGCTTTTTCAGTGTGTTGGTTTCCTTAGCTGTGAAGAAAAGCTTTTTGGTTTGACATAGTTGCTCTTGTTTTTCTGCTTTTGTTGCTTTTGCTTTTGGAATTACATTCAAAAGTTAGTGGTGAAACCAATGTCCAAGAGCTTACCACTTAATTTTTTTCTTGGTTTCAGGTCTTAGGTTCAAGCCTTTAATCCATTTTGAGTTTATTTTTTGTATGGTGTGAGATAGTGGTTCAATTTTATACTCCTGCATGTGACTGGCTAGTTGTCCCAACACCCTGAGGCTGTCCAGTCTGCATTGTATTTTCTTGCCTCTCCTGTGTCATAAATTGACCATACATTCCTGGGTTTATTTCTGGGCCTTCTGTTCCATTGACCTATGTATCTGTCTTGATGACATTATCATACTGCTTTGATTACTACAGCTTTGGAAAATAGTTTAAAATCAAGGGAGGGTGATAAGCTCCAATACCTCCTACCCATGCCCCAAAATTGCTATAGCTATCCGTGGTCTTTTGTGCTTCCATTCAAATTTTAGGACTCTTCTATTTGGGTGGAAAATGCCACTGAAGTTTTGATAGGGCTTCCACTGAATTTGTACTTTTCTTTGGGTAGTATGAGCATTTTAACAGCATTCCAATCTATGAGCATATGATTTTAGTTGTGGCTTCTTCAGCTTTTATTTCTTCTAAGTGTATAGGTCTTTCACTTCTTCTGGTTAGATTTATTAACCGGATTTTGGATTAGATTTTGGATTAAAGTATAAATGGGATTGCTAATTTCTACCAGTTTGTTTCTAGATGCTAATCGTTTTTGTATACTGTGTACCCTGGATTTTATTAAACTTGTTCCAGCAGCTATTTTTTTTCTTTTTTTGGTTTGTCTTTAGGGGTTTTTATATGTAACCCCATCTTCTCTGCAAATAGTGACAGTTGACACGGAGAGTATTTGTTTTCATTGAAACTATATAAAATCTTGTCATTACAAATATTTTAGGTTTATAAACCTTTTTTTTTTTTTTTCAGAATAGTTAAATCTAGTAATCCTGGTACGTTTCTGCTTGAGGATTATGATATCCTAGCACAAACAAAAATGCACCTTCCATTTTCTTTAAAATTTGCTTTTTACATGTAAATGCTTAAGAGTCTAGGGACTACCATTCAGATTTTTTTTTCAAACATTCTAAATTTTTAGCTCTCCACTGAGTTGCCATCACTGAGTATTAACAAGCACAAAATTTTAATAGGCATTACTGATACAACTTGATACACATCCAAGTAATAAACCAAATGATAGTTGCCCTTCAACCCACACTATAGCATATTCTTCCCAGTAAAGAACTGGGCTTCTAATGCTGAAGCATGGGCTCTTGTGTCATTCAAAGTCAAAACATTGAATTACTTCTAGTGAAATACATTGCAATTGCATTATGCCACCTCAATGAAGCCTTGATATGAAATCAAAGTAGAAACACTAACATAAAGATTTTCAATAAGAAAGCAATAATCTCTACAAATTTACACAGATTAAATTTGGAAAAGAGAGACATATTTAACTTCTTGAAATTTTGTGAGCATGTGAGTGGGGATTTTCATTTCAGTGTAGTCACTCTAAATCTGAACAATGGCCTAGGCAAGTGGCATATGAACATGTTACCTACCTGAGCATGTACTAATACTACAGTTTTATGTAGCCTCAAAAATACACTTTCTGGGTGGCTATATCTTCACTTCTCTTGAATGATGCTGAAAACATGTTGTATTTCCAATAATGTATAGGCCTGTGTTACTTGATGTTATGGGCACAGGATACTTGAATGTAGTAGACTGCCTCCCATCAACTAACTTGTGAAATCCTTCTGCATAGATAGAATGTTTTCACATTTGGTCTAGTTGCAAAGACCATTCATATAGAGTATGGAAAGGTTAACTGTTACTTACAGAAAATAAAAACCATGGAGTCTGGAATTCCTTCTCCCACCAACCCTGAGTTATATTCCGCAACTAAAATGACCTTCACGTGCTTCAAAATGTGCGTGCCTCAAGGCTTAGAATTTTGATGCTTTTATCTTGGGAGTGTTTGAGTGAAAACCATGGGTGGTATAGTCCTTAATCTTCCCCAAAGTGCTTATGATTCACGGAAATTGACAGGGTTGGATGCTATGAAATTTCTGTTCACACCACAGTGTTCAATACTGTCTCCCAAATCCTATAAAACTGGTCTGTATCTAGTTGCCAGAATCCTTTTTGAGGCTTAAATATTTGAAAACATTCCAACTTCATCTGAGACCTCATTTGAGAGAGGGGTCTAGGCTTTGAGGTAAATCAATGAATTCAAATCCCACAGATTATTACCTTGGGCAAATCATCTAAATAGTTTGAACCAATTTTCTCATTGGTGGCATGGAGATTCTAATACCATAGTGTCTTAACAATAGCAAGAATGAAAACCCCAGGTATGTAATAGGTCCTCAAGAAGAACTTTCTAGGAGCCTATAACAGAAGCAGGGAGTAATCTGGTAAAGAAGTAAAGCAGCAGGACAGCTCTAAGGTGATAGAGGTCCTGAGGGAACTGCCCCACCTTAGAAGTGATCACTATCTGCAAGATCACTTTTCTCAGGGACTTGGGCTTGTGGCTCCCTCTGCCTGGAAAGCTTTTCCTTAGGACTCCTTGTCTCTGCTCTAAATGTTACCTCAGAGAAGCTCCTTCAACACTTAATTCCCTTACTGTTTTTTCCATACTATGTATTATGTTGAATATTTATGGGTTTCCTTTAGAATGTAAATCTCTGAATGTAGGCACCGTGTTTCTAAATTGAATATCTTAATTCTCATCATGGCCTCTTTTGCATCATATGACAGGTATCCCTATTATCCTATGTTCATTTTTTTTTTAAGATTTTATCTTTAATCTTCAAAATGTGGGGCTTGAACTCCAACCCCAAGATTGAGTCACATGCTCCACCAGCCAAGCCAGCCAGGGGCCCCAATCCTATGCTTGCTCTAAATTTTGAATTCTCACTTTTCAGGTCAGAATGCAAACAAGCTAACTAGTTCCTTTTATACACTGATATTCTCATTCTTTGAATAACCTTAACTAGAAAGCATTGTTTCTCTCTGGCATGTCCTACCGTTTCTAGGTTCAAATAAATCTGGTAACAAATTGTGTGTGTATACATGTGTATATATGTACACATATGTGTGTGTATATGTGTATATATATATATTTTTCCCCCTACGTGGTTAACACCTCAAGACACTAACTGGACTATGGAGAAAAACGGACGTGGAGGCATTTTACTAGGATGACCTTTTCTGTAATCCTTTTAATCCTTCATTAAAGGTTATAACTTTGTATAATTCTGTTTGTACAATTCCATTAATTCATATTTTCCCCATAATACAAAGTTGTTCTGTGTTTTATCCCCTTGTGAGCCTATAAACTCCTTAAAGGCAAAATCTAAGATTGACTTTTTTATAATTAGTTTCATATACAGTGGCATTTATACAGCAGCTATTCAGAATGTGTTGAATGAACAAATAAGCACACTTTAATCAGACTTACCTGATATAACACTGGCTTAAATGTTACCTACAGAACTTGTTTCTCTGTGAGGGAGATTACCCTCAACTTCCTGTGTCTTAGGTTCTTTATTCAAATAGGATGTAATATTTTGAACGAATTGGTGTGAGGACTTAAAAGGTACCCTCAGCAGGTATGCTATGTTGGTTCACTTTTCATGTGCTCAGAATCTACTCTTGGAAACTGTCCCCTCTCCACTCTGTTCCTGACCACACTGGTGATGGGCAAAGGACCTGGGCCTCTTCCCTGGGCCATTTTTTTTGTTTTGTTTTGTTTTAAATTTTCCTTTCCAAAGTTGATTGAAAGCCCAAGAGTCCTTTCAAGGCATTAACCATAACTCTTAAGACAGGTTTGTCTTTGGCAGCAAATATGAAATTTATGCTTATTTCATAGTCTATGTACTAATAAGTTTATTTTGAGAGCTAGAGAGAACACGGGTGGGGGGAGCTTGGGAGCCAAGCAGGCTTCGTGCTGTCAGCACAGAGTCTGATGCAGGGCTTGGATTTACAAATCGTAGGATCATGGCCTGAGATGAAATCAAGAGTCACTTAACTGAGCCACCCAGCCACCCCAACTCCTATATATACATATACATATATACATACACACATATATATGTATATTAAAGACATTCCCAGAATAGCTACCTGTTTTTTCATTTGCTATTCTTATTTTGCAGTCTTTGGTTCTCACACTTTTTGACTGTAAGAATTCTTTCTCCTTCCAAAAATCTTTAAACTGAAGCTCTGGGATTTTTCATTTGGGTTACCTCTGTATCCTATAAAACATCTTAAATGTTTTAGTTCATTTAAAAATCTTGTGTATTACATGTTAATAGAAATACCTTACTTTCAAATAACATAACTGTTTTCTAAAACCACAAAAACCAGTTCCTTACATTTTGTAGTTCTCATGCCAAGTGTAAGGGAACATAGCTGGATTTTCATGTTTGCTTCTGCCTCAGTCTTTTGAGCTCTGCTGTCTTAGTTGAAATGCGAGGAAAACAGTCACACATGATATAGTTGGAAAGTGGAAAGAGTATCTGGCTGTGTTTTCAGATAACTGGATATTTACCACTTGCTCAGTACTCATGCAGTATGAAGTTTAGTTATAATGCGGAATTTAAAGCTATATTGAAACTGAATTGTACCTATAGAAATCCATTGGAACATCTCACAGTGTAATTGGATCTTTACAATTCTGTAAATGATACTATTCACATGGAAAGTACAGGTTCACTGAGGTAAGCAGTTCTTCTCCATGTCAACACTTGATTATACAGTCTCAAAACTACGTGTACTGACACTGGTCCTTTAAATGTCCTGTCAAGCATATGAGAGTGGATTCAGGTTTTGGCTAAGCTTGAATTGTATTATTGGCACTAAGTACTCTCTACTATTCCCCTTCAAGCAATTCGCTTAATTATTTAAGAATATTTGCCAAATGTCCAAGTCAGCCTAACCAGAGTTTGTTGATTCTTGGAAGGCAAATGATTCCATGGGGGGAAAAAAAAAAAAGTGTAGTTAGACTTGGGTTTCAGTTGTAACAGGGCTTTTCCTTGAAACCATGGTTTTTCAGTATGAGTAACTACAAATTAAAAATGAGGCTTAATTCTCCCTGTTGGGGAAAAAGGAGCCTTCCCTCCCCCTTTCCTTTTCCTTAGTGTGTTTACTTTAGAAAGCTTGTAACTTTAAAATCTTCTATCACTCTGAATTATATTTAAATCTTTAGAAGCTAAACCTCTTGCCAGTTCAATACTTTAGGAAGATTTTCTCAAGGACATGGAAATCTCTCTGGAATGTAGATAACCAAGGGCAACTGCACCCCATTTTTCCAGCTTCTGGGAACAGGTCTGAGCTTAACCACATGGGTGCCTGCCTCCTAGTTGTAAAACTATCTTCTGTCATGAAAATAGAAGCTTATTTTGCCATTGTAGAAAACTAACACAGGTGATCACCCCAATTATCAGGTGAATTTAGAATGAAGTATGTAACAAATGGTGCTGGCAAGTCCTCTTGAAGACTAGTTACTATCTTTCCAACATGTATGTCATGGGTTGTATATGTAAAAGGGTCTCTTAATGGATTGCCTACAATAGACCTATCCTTCTGGCTCCGTGATGATTAGATAAAACCATTTGTCTTTACTACCTTTGTGAAGTTTCCTGGGCTGGGAGATTTTATTTCTAATCTTATTTCCCCAACATATGCACACAAAGTTTTATGTATACTTCGTGTTTTGCCATTCAGGATATTAAAAACATGAGCACAAGATGGAAGTCATAATGTTGATCAAGAATGTTTAATGTTTTCTGAAAGTGCTTGGCAGTGAAAGTGTCCATGCAGATTCATGACAGTGCTGTCATTGTTGGTTTGCACCATTAGTGAAAATATAAAGTAAAGGCAAAGAACATCTTAGTATCCTGAGAACATAGTTCTGAACTCAGAATTCTTTGAAGAGCCTTGGGTATCCTCAGGGGTCCCCAGACTGAACTAGAAACTTAATTGAAAGTACCTTAAACCTATCAGGTGGGAGAGTCACAAAATTAAAGTCTTTCTCTGAGCTAGAAGATCTAATTACAAGAGTGGGCACCATACCCTTAATTTGATGTTTAGGTAGAGGCAGTTTGATTCTTAGATTTTAACTGTGGAGAAGGGCCTCTTGTTTGTTTGGTCTTGTCTCAGGAAACAGTTCTAAGAAGTCTTCCAATGGTAAAACTTTGAAGAATCATCTGCCTCTCCTGATGGCCTCAATTTCTGAACTTCTCTGTTTATAAGGCAGCCTATTTTATTTTCTGGAGGTCATCTACTTCTCATAACTTAAAGCGTACCAGCACTCACCCTATACTATTCTTCTAATCAAACATTAAAGTTGATTAGGTATACTGTGTCTTGAGTGCCACAGGTGGTTTTGACCAAATACTTGGAAGCTGAAGTGTTATACATTATGAAGTTTCTAATAACCATTCCAATACCTAAACAAAATTTAAAAATAAGTGAATCTTTAATTTTTAATGTTGAGAGAGAGCATGAGTGGGGAGGGAGGGAGACACAGAATCTGATACTGGCTCCAGGCTCTGTCAGCACAGTGCCTGACATGGGGCTTGAACTCAGGAACTGCAAGATAATGACCTATGCTGAAGTCAGATGCTTAACTGACAGCCACCTAGGAACCTCCTGGATTCATTTATTTTTTAAAGTTATTTTGAGAAAGAGAAAGAGGGTGTGTTTGGGAGCTGGGGAGGGGTGGGGGTAAGGGGGGGGGGAGAATTCCAAGCAGGCTCCCTGCTGTCAGCACAGAGCCAGATGCGGAACTTGATCTCAGGACTGTGAGATCATGACCTGAGCTGAAATCAAGAGTTGGATGCTTAACTGACTGAGCCACCAGGTGCTCACAAAAAGATTGTATGAGACGCCTAAAGATTAATAGCAAGGATCTTCCTTTGATAACAATTTCTATAAAAGCAAGAATAGGATTCTATGGCAGAATAAGCACTAACATACAGTGTTTTTGGAACTAGCTTCTAGCATACAAAAGTGAAGCATGTCTTTGATAAATGTGAGAGATTTGGGATTTCACTGACTGGTAAATGCTCCATTCCAGAGGTGGATACGCACCCTTCCGGTCCACAACCTCTTGGCCAAAACTAGTTCTATCTCCCTACCCCATATAAAGATTATGAGGAAGTTTGGCTGCAAGAAATCTAGTTTAACAAGTTGCTAAACCTCTTTCTTCCCCCAATAACTTTTTTAAAAAGCAGTTGAAACAACCTTTGAACATCTCCTTATTACTACTTCAAAACATTTTAGATGCATTGGTCATGAATTACATAACAAAAGGGATTAAAAACTAATCATAATTACCTAAACTGTTAATTATTCCCTGGACTCTGCTTGAGAATATTTCTGCTTAAATAAAACTAATGTAATTAGTTATTTCCTTGGTCTTACAAATTAGAGTTACTAAATATCCCAAGATAAAGACAGATTTAGTTCATGTCTTTTATTCTAACAGGCAAATGCACTAGCATGGTACTACTCTCAATATTTATATTGCTAGGGGTTTAAAAACTGTAGTAGCTTAGATCAAAAGGCAGTTTTTAAGTGTATATGTCAGGAGTTATTTGAATAACTTTATGGAGGGTTTCAAATTTATTTACTCTTACAGTTAAATGACTTAGAATAAAGTTGTAAATCTGTATGATAGGGTTTTAGCCCTAAGTCCTAGAAAAAGCTCCAGTTAATACAAATTCCAGCCTGAGGTTAGCAATTAGAGCACTTGGAAAGAATGTGCTGGCCATTCATAAATTTGATTATTTGTAGGTCGTGAGGCCTATTTTTATTATTGAGACTACTTCCCAGATTATTTTGATAAATGTAAACTGTAGTTTAATTATAGCAATGGCTTTTTCAGAATGATGGTTTAAGGATTTCGAATGTTTTATGTAAGGCAATTTAAGAGTTTAGGTGATATTAGCATAATATGCTACCATGTGTTAATAAAGTTGAATTTTTCATGTTTTCTTACTAAATCTAGCTGATAATGCTGTTATGACTTGAAGTAAAGAATAGTGCAGTGCTTATTAGCTCCTCAGAATAGAATGTACTCTAAAATAATTGCTGTGTATGAAGCTGATTGTCTATCAAATCTGAATGTAACTAAACATAAATCTCAAGATACAGTGGCATCCTTGAGCAGAACATAGAAACAAAAATGTTAACGATGACAAGTCACTTCACAAAAACATGGTACAAACAGGAATTTAAAAGTTCACTCCTACAGGTTAATTCTGAAGGCGCTGTGCCTTTATACTGGTATTAAACGGATGGCAGGTGGTGGGAACCAGTTTCTCACTATTGGAGGAGGGAGCTACAGATAAAGGGAGAAGGCTAGAATAAACCATGTACTGGGTTAGAGGTAGACGCATCAGTATGAACTCCTGTTTATCACAATATGAACAATCATAAATGTTTGTACCCATGGGGTAGGTCAAACCCAGAAATAGCAAAATTAAAATCCCCAAATACAGTATTTAGTAAGAGTTTATTGTATATATAAGAACAGTTGAACTAGGAGTTGTCAAATTGGCAACAGAATGAGTCTCAAAGGTATACTGTAAAAGAGCTTCTATAGTAGGAATTCAGAGAATGTTTACAAAGTTCGGCTATAGCATTAGTTTTCCTAGTGATAAGAGATTGTTAAATGTAGTTATGTCATGCCAGCTTTGGGGGACAGCTTAAGCTTCACTTAGGATTTTCAGAGTCCTCTACAAGAAGCAGCCCAAACTAATTTTTGCTTTCTCAGAAAAAAATCAAGTTTTGCTTACAGGGCTTAAATGGTCTTATCTGTTCCAGGAATTTTCCAGGTTGGTCTCCGTTTTGTGTTTCTGGGTTCTTATGGAGAGAACCTAAAAGCAAAAATGTCCCAGTGGCAATGAGCATACCGAACACCCATAGTTTGGCTTCTAAAACTATTCCTGGATAAATGGCTGATACCAGAGCAATCTATGAAATATACAAGATGAGCCTTAAGCACCTTAGTACCAGAAAGCAAATAAGAAAAAATGCAATGATGGTGGCATGTCAAAGAGAAACCAGAGTAACTGAAAACTCCCAGTGGCCATAGCTGGGAAACTGTGAGTAATGTAGCATTAGGTTATAACCAAAACTATAAAGACCTGCAAATCCATATTGGTAAACAATTGAATATATAAATGGGGGAGAGATGACAGTTTCTCCATAAAAGAATTTCATATAACTTAGTTTCCCCCTCCTTAAAGTCTTTATCCCTTAAGTGTGGCTTATGCTTAGTAATTGGCTTTCAAGGATTACAGTAAGAAAAGGATGGTGGTTATCTTACAGTGCAGAAACCTGTCTCTCAGCCAGGTAATCAAAGCTAGCATCATCAATGTTTACTTGTGTTAATAGCTAATCTTTCTATTACATGGTGAGCTCTATTAATGGTTCTTTCCTGTGTGGTCATTCTGCTAAAAGCCCACATCTGCCTTCTTACTGTGAGAAATTTCTCCTACAAACTTGAATTGAGGTACATTCTATGGAATACCTGACCTATGTCTCTCAAAACTATCAAGACCATCAAAAATAAGAAAACCTTGAGAACATGTCTTAGCCCAGAAGTGCCTAAGAGGACCTGATTAATGGAATGCCATGTCCTAGATGTGACTTTGCAACAGGAATAAATAAGGGGGAAACTAATGAAATCCAAATGAAAGAGTTTTTAAAATGTTCATCCATCTCTCTCTCTCTCTCTCTCTCTCTCTCTCTCTCTCTCTCTCTCTCTCTCTCACACACACACACACACACACACACACACACACACACACACACACACACACAGTATTTAAATTTGCCATGAGTGGCAAAGCTGTCTACAGTTGAAAGACACTCGCCTACCCTCAAAGACTTGTTCCTTTGATTACATGTAGTTCATATCTTTTAATGTTCTACATTTTATTTTTTTTTTCAATTTAGAATTATGTACTTTGTTTTTGTTAGTCAGTTTTTTTTAATATATGAATTTTATTGTCAAACTGGTTTCCATACAACACCCAGTGCTCATCCCAAAAGGTGCTCTCCTCAATACCCATCACCCACCCTCCCCTCCCTCCCACCCCCCATCAACCCTCAGTTTGTTCTCAGTTTTTCACAGTCTCTTATGCTTTGGTTCTCTCCCACTCTAACCTCTTTTTTTTTTTTTTTTTTTTTTTTTTTCTTCCCCTCCCCCATGGGTTTCTGTTACGTTTCTCAGGATCCACATAAGAGTGAAACCATATGGTATCTGTCTTTCTCTGTATGGCTTATTTCACTTAGCATCACACTCTGCAGTTCCATCCACGTTGCTACAAAAGGCCATATTTCATTCTTTCTCATTGCCACGTAGTACTCCATTGTGTATATAAACCACAATTTCTTTATCCATTCATCAGTTGATGGACACTTAGGCTCTTTCCATAATTTGGCTATTGTTGAGAGTGCTGCTATAAACATTGGGGTACAAGTGCCCCTATGCATCAGTACTCCTGTATCCCTTGGGTAAATTCCTAGCAGTGCTATTGCTGGGTCATAGGGTAGGTCTATTTTTAATTTTCTGAGGAACCTCCACACTGCTTTCCAGAGCGGCTGCACCAATTTGCATTCCCCCCAACAGTGCAAGAGGGTTCCTGTTTCTCCACATCCTCTCCAGCATCTATGGTCTCCTGATCTGTTCATTTTGGCCACTCTGACTGGCGTGAGGTGATATCTGAGTGTGGTTTTGATTTGTATTTCCCTGATAAGGAGTGACGCTGAACATCTTTTCATGTGCCTGTTGGCCATCCGGATGTCTTCTTTAGAGAAGTGTCTATTCATGTTTTCTGCCCATTTCTTCACTGGGTTATTTGTTTTTCGGGTGTGGAGTTTGGTGAGCTCTTCATAGATTTTTGGATACTAGCCCTTGTCCGATATGTCATTTGCAAATATCTTTTCCCATTCCGTTGGTTGCCTTTTCGTTTTGTTGGTTGTTTCCTTTGCTGTGCAGAAGCTTTTTATCTTCATAAGGTCCCAGTAATTCACTTTTGCTTTTAATTCCCTTGCCTTTGGGGATGTGTCGAGTAAGAGATTGCTACGGCTGAGGTCAGAGAGGTCTTTTCCTGCTTTCTCCTCTAGGGTTTTGATGGTTTCCTGTCTCACATTCAGGTCCTTAATCCATTTTGAGTTTATTTTTGTGAATGGTGTGAGAAAGTGGTCTAGTTTCAACCTTCTGCATGTTGCTGTCCAGTTCTCCCAGCACCATTTGTTAAAGAGACTGTCTTTTTTCCATTGGATGTTCTTTCCTGCTTTGTCAAAGATGAGTTGGCCATACGTTTGTGGGTCTAGTTCTGGGGTTTCTATTCTATTCCATTGGTCTGTGTGTCTGTTTTTGTGCCAATACCATGCTGTCTTGATGATGACAGCTTTGTAGTAGAGGCTAAAGTCTGGGATTGTGATGCCTCCTGCTTTGGTCTTCTTCTTCAAAATTACTTTGGCTATTCGGGGCCTTTTGTGGTTCCATATGAATTTTAGGATTGCTTGTTCTAGTTTCGAGAAGAATGCTGGTGCAATTTTGATTGGGATTGCATTGAATGTGTAGATAGCTTTGGGTAGTATTGACATTTTGACAATATTCTTCCAATCCATGAGCAGGGAATGTCTTTCCATTTCTTTATATCTTCTTCAATTTCCTTCATAAACTTTCTATAGTTTTCAGCATACAGATCTTTTACATCTTTGGTTAGATTTATTCCTAGGTATTTTATGCTTCTTGGTGCAATTGTGAATGGGATCAGTTTCTTTGTCTTTCTGTTGCTTCATTGTTAGTGTATAAGAATGCAACTGATTTCTGTACATTGATTTTGTATCCTGCAACTTTGCTGAATTCATGTATCAGTTCTAGCAGACTTTTGGTGGAGTCTATCGGATTTTCCATGTATAATATCGTGTCATCTGCAAAAAGTGAAAGCTTGACTTCATCTTTGCCAATTTTGATGCCTTTGATTTCCTTTTGTTGTCTGATTGCTGATGCTAGAACTTCCAGCACTATGTTAAACAACAGCAGTGAGAGTGGACATCCCTGTCGTGTTCCTGATCTCAGGGAAAAAGCTCTCAGTTTTTCCCCTTTGAGGATGATGTTAGCTGTGGGCTTTTCATAAATGGCTTTTATGATCTTTAAGTATGTTCCTTCTGTCCCGACTTTTTCAAGGGTTTTTATTAAGAAAGGGTGCTGGATTTTGTCAAAGGCCTTTTCTGCATCGATTGACAGGATCATATGGTTCTTCTCTTTTTTTTTTTTTTTTTTTGTTAATGTGATGTATCACGTTGATTGATTTGCGAATGTTGAACCAGCCCTGCATCCCAGGAATGAATCCCACTTGATCTTGGTGAATAATTCTTTTTATATGCCGTTGAATTCGATTTGCTAGTATCTTATTGAGAATTTTTGCATCCATATTCATCAGGGATATTGGCCTGTAGTTCTCTTTGTTTACTGGGTCTCTGTCTGGTTTAGGAATCAAAGTAATACTGGCTTCATAGAATGAGTCTGGAAGTTTTCCTTCCCTTTCTATTTCTTGGAATAGCTTGAGAAGGATAGGTATTATCTCTGCTTTAAACATCTGGTAGAACTCCCCTGGGAAGCCATCTGGTCCTGGACTCTTACTTGTTGGGAGATTTTTGATAACCGATTCAATTTCTTCGCTGGTGATGGGTCTGTTCAAGCTTTCTATTTCCTCCTGATTGAGTTTTGGAAGAGTGTGGGTGTTTAGGAATTTGTCTACTTCTTCCAGGTTGTCCAGTTTGTTGGCATATAGTTTTTCATAGTATTCCCTGATAATTGTTTGTATCTCTGAGGGATTGGTTGTAATAATTCCATTTTCATTCATGATTTTATCTATTTGGGTCATCTCCCTTTTCTTTTTGAGAAGCCTGGCTAGAGGTTTGTCAATTTTAGTTTTTCAAAAACAAACTCTTGGTTTCGTTGATCTGCTCTACCGTTTTTTTAGGTTCTATTTTGTTTATTTCTGCTCTGATCTTTATTATTTCTCTTCTTCTGCTGGGTTTAGGCTGCCTTTGCTGTTCTGCTTCTATTTCCTTTAGGTGTGCTGTTAGATTTTGTATTTGGGATTTTTCTTGTTTCTTGAGATAGGCCTGGATTGCAACGTATTTTCCTCTCAGGACTGCCTTTGCTGCATCCGAAAGCATTTGGATTGTTGTATTTTCATTTTTGTTTGTTTCCATATATTTTTTAACTTCTTCTCTAATTGCCTGGTTGACCCACTCATTCTTTAGTAGGGTGTTCTTTAACCTCCATGCTTTTGGAAGTTTTCCAGACTTTTTCCTGTGGTTGATTTCAAGCTTCATAGCATCGTGGTCTGAAAGTATGCATGGTATAATTTCAATTCTTGTAAACTTATGAAGGGCTGTTTTGTGACCCAGTATATGATCTATCTTGGAGAATGTTCCATGTGCACTCGAGAAGAAAGTATATTCTGTTGCTTTGGGATGCAGAGTTCTAAATATATGTCAAGTCCATCTGATCCAATGTATCATTCAGGGCCCTTGTTTCTTTATTGACTGTGTGTCTAGATGATCTATCCATTTCTGTAAGTGGGGTGTTAAAGTCCCCTGCAATGACCACATTCTTATCAATAAGGTTGCTTATGTTTGTGAGTAATTGTTTTATATATTTGGGGGCTCCTGTATTCGGCACCTAGACATTTATAATTGTTAGCTCTTCCTGGTGGATAGACCCTGTGATTATTATATAATGCCCTTCTTCATCTCTTGTGACAGCCTTTAATTTAAAGTCTAGTTTGTCTGATATAAGTATGGCTACTCCAGCTTTCTTTTGACTTCCAGTAGCATGATAAATAGTTCTCCATCCCCTCACTCTCAATCTGAAGGTGTCCTCAGGTCTAAAATGAGTCTCTTGTAGACAGCAAATAGATGGGTCTTGTTTTTTTATCCATTCTGATACCCTATGTCTTTTGGTTGGCGCATTTAGTCCATTTACATTCAGTGTTATTATAGGAAGATACGGGTTTAGAGTCATTGTGATGTCTGTATGTTTTATGCTTGTAGTGATGTCTCTGGTACTTTGTCTCACAGGATCCCCCTTAGGATCTCTTGTAGGGCTGGTTTAGTGGTGACCAATTCCTTCAATTTTTGTTTGTTTGGGAAGACCTTTATCTCTCCTTCTATTCTAAATGATAGACTTGCTGGATAAAGGATTCTCAGCTGCATATTTTTTTCTGTTCATCACATTGAAGATCTCCTGCCATGCCTTTCTGGCCTGCCGAGTTTCAAAAGAGATCACAAGTCTATAAGTCTCCCTTTATATATAGAGTCTCCCTCTCTATAAGTCACGAGTCTTATAGGTCTCCCTTTATATGTGAGGGCACGTTTATCCCTTGCTGCTTTCAGAATTTTCTCTTTATCCTTGTATTTTGCCAGTTTCACTATGATATGTCGTGCAGAAGATCGATTCAAGTTACGTCTGAAGGGAGTTCTCTGTGCCTCTTGGATTTCAATGCCTTTTTCCTTCCCCAGTTCAGGGAAGTTCTCAGCTATAATTTCTTCAAGTACCCCTTCAGCACCTTTCCCTCTCTCTTCCTCCTCTGGGATACCAATTATGTGTATATTATTTCTTTTTAGTGTATCACTTAGTTCTCTAATTTTTCCCTCATCCTCCTGGATTTTTTTCTCTTTCTCTCAGCTTCCTCTTTTTCCATAAGTTTATCTTCTAGTTCACCTATTCTCTCCTCTGCCTCTTCAATCCGAGCCGTCGTGGTTTCCATTTTGTTTTACATGTTGTTTAAAGCGTTTTTCAGCTCCTCCTGACTGTTCCTGAGTCCCTTGATATCTGTAGCAAGAGATTCTCTGCTGTCCTCTATACTGTTTCCAAGCCCAGCAATTAATTTTAGGACTATTATTCTAAATTCACTTTCTGTTATATAATTTAAATCGGTTTTGATCAGTTCATTAGCTGTTGTTATTTCCTGGAGATTCTTCTGAGGGGAATTCTTCCGTTTGGTCATTTTGGATAGTCCCTGGCGTGGTGAGGACCTGCAGGGCACTTCCCCTGTGCTGTGGTGTATAACTGGAGTTGGTGGGCGGGGCCGCAGTCCCACCTGATGTCTGCCCCCAGCCCACCACTGGGGCCACAGTCAGACTGGTGTGTGCTTTCTCTTCCCCTCTCCTAGGGGCGGGATTCACTGTGGGATGGCGTGGCCCGTCTGGGCTACTTGCACACTGCCAGGCTTGTGGTGCTGGGGATCTGGTGTATTAGCTGGGGTGGGTAGGCAGGCAAGGTGCACGGGGGCAGGAGGGGCAGGCTTAGCTCGCTTCTCCTTAGGTGATCCACTTCAGGAGGGGCTCTGTGGCAGGGGGAGGGAGTCAGATCTGCTGCCGGAGGTTTGGCTCTGCAGAAGCACAGAGTTGGGTGTTTGTGTGCAGCGAGCAAGTTCCCTGGCAGGAACTGGTTCCCTTTGCGATTTTGGCTGGGGGATGGGCGAGGGAGATGGTGCTGGCGAGTGCCTTTGTTCCCCACCAAACTGAGCTCTGTCGTCCTGGGGCTCAGCAACTCTCCCTCCATTTGTCCTCCAGCCTTCCCGCTTTCTGAGCAGAGCTGTTAACTTATGACCTCCCAGATGCTAAGTCGCGCTTGCTGTCGGAACACAGTTCCTCTGGCCCCTCCGCTTTTGCCAGCCAGACTCAGGGGCTCTGCTTGGCCAGCGAGCCACCCCTCTGCCCCGGCTCCCTCCCGCCAGTCCGTGGAGCGCGCACCGCCTCTCTGCCCTTCCTACCCTCTTCCGTGGGCCTCTCGTCTGCCCTTGGCTCCGGAGACTCTGTTCTGCTAATCCTCTGGCGGTTTTCTGGGTTATTTAGGCAAGTGTAGGTGGAATCTAAGTGATCAGCAGGACGCACGGTGAGCCCAGCGTCCTCCTATGCCGCCATCTTCCCTCTCCCTTAATGTTCTACATTTTAAACTACAATAAGTGTCACTAGGATAGCTTCATTATGGCTTGTATTTGTAGTGTCTTTGTTTGGTAATTCCTATTGGTGAAATCACTAAAGTGCTCAGAAAAAAAGGAATCCTCATTTCTTTTAATATGCTTATGAAAACTGGTTTTGCCTGATTTGCCTATCTGATATGGTGTTGGGTGTACCAGGATTACAAAAAAAGGCCAAAAAAACAAAAACAATAAAAAAACGAAAACAGTAAAATAGACCTTGAAATACTGAGAGATCATTGTTAAAAATAATAACCACTGCTGCACCTGAAGCCTTTTTGTGATCAACTAAGCTGACAAAACTAGCTCTAGTTTATTTTTTCCTGTCTTCTGACTTCTAACTTTTGTGATTCTTTGTTCTGTTAGTCTATTTTTCCACATTGACTATTTTATTTTTTTAAAAAACTCAAATAGTTTCTCAGAAGATTTTAAAATTATTTTTAGGTTTTTATATTGGGCAGTAGATCATTCAGGAAGAATAGACTAATGTGCTGAAACCAAAGGCAATAAAAACTAAAGTTTCTTAATCTGAGAGAATAGGACTAATATCAATTGTCTGTCTTCAAGGCAATATTATCTAGTTTATGGACCATTCTTTGGCTCAAATTTTGGTCAGGTATATATCTGGTCATAAACTCTGTGCTACCAAAATGTGTAGAGAAATGATGTTATTAAACTCCAATACATTTTTATTTCTTACACTGGCTTTTGAATAACTTCTTCAAACCACATTACCAACCCATTTACTTTTTCTTTGTATTACAGTGTTCAGGGTAATACCTTGTGTTTTATTTTTATCTCCTATTTATACTTCATTGAGAAATGCTTTCATTGAGTAGGTTTTAAAATCATTTTGTAAGTGCTTCTATAGCCTAGAAAGAATACATACACTTAGCCTATTACATAAATGGTGATTTGGATAAATGCCATGTATTAATGGCTAGCTTGCAGACTTGCTTAGACAATTCTAATCCCACTTGCCCTCCCCCCATAAATAAGTGCAGAACATAAACTGAGTTCAAGAAACCACATTTTTATGTAGAGTACTCAGATTGAAATGAAATTGCCAGTGATAATAAAATGGCAAAACATATTTGTATGATGCTTATGTGACTCAGCTATTTTTCGATGTGTTGATATTTTAAGGAAGAGACATTATTGGCGTAATTTTGAATTAACTTAAAAATCAGCATAAGATTCTGAAAAGATTGAGCTTAAATGAATCCTGTCCTTGTCATTGTTGCTGTTCATTCCAGAAAACTCCTGAGGACATGCTCTTCAGGACATCGAGGGTATCAATGTCCATATAACTCATGGCCATATACACTGATGGCTACATCCATTCCAAGATTTTTGAGGGAGAAATTGGAATGATTTCAAGTTGATCCAAAAGAATCTTGAACTGGCAGAGTTTCAGTGGTATGGATATAGAGGTCCAAGACCTAGGGTCTGGAGTGAGAGCCAGGTCTGCAAAGATGCATGTTCCCTGAGTCTTAGAGTATCATGACCTTTGGGGGTATCCTGCTTGAACTATAGAGTATGTGAGTTGTTGTTTTGGCAAGACTAGTTAGCTTCACTGGATCCTAAGAAGCTGCAGGGTAGTTTCTCTCTCCTTAAAACTGGTGAGTATTTAACTGTAAAGCTTTGTAGCAAAGAGTACTTTAGGGAAGGGGCTATCAATCTAATCACTGATGCTGTATCTATATAACACCCAGACTGGTGTGCTTTTATCAAAAGCCCTTTAAAACTCTACCTGAGCTACACTGAGCAAGCAAATGGAAAACTTGCCAAGGAGATTCAGCCATAGCAAATGAGAAACGTGTTAACCACAAAAATTGATCCCAATAAATAAGGAATATAATTTATTCAAATAGTGTTCATTTCAGTAGGACAGGATGTACTAGTTGATGTATACTAGAACTAAATATCCATTTGGAAAGAAATTTGAAAACTTAACATAATCCAGATAGGTTTCGGAAGTTAAATGTTAAAAGTAGAAAAACAAATTTAGAAAAAAAAATCCAAGAGAATACATAACAATGTTGGGAGTGACTTTTAAAAAACTAAAAATCTTTGCTCTAAAAAGGAATCTAACCAGACTTACAGAAAAGTTTAATGTTTTGGAGATGTGAAAACATAATATCTAGATGGCAGGAAAAACCTAGTTGAGTAGGTATTTGTAGTATAGTTGCAGGGGAAAAAAAAAAAAAGACAAAGATCAATGACCAAATTCACGTTAACTTGTATGTGAAATACAAGCTAAATGTTGACGTTCCCCTGTCAAAATAAATGTTGAACTACCTGAACAAAATGAATGTCTCAGCTACCTTTCATCATTGAATTATTTTTGTATTTTGTAAAGTCTATTGGCCGTGAGCCCATTCATTGAACTCTGTTCTGATCTGTTGATCTATATATGGTTATCTTTGTGCTGGTACCACACTGTCTTGATAACTGTAGATTTAGAGAAAGTCTTGATCACATGGTAAAAGCCATAAATGTTGACTTCTTTTCAAAAACTATACTGGTTCATTTAATTTTCAAAAATTTTATAACTGGCTTGTCAATTTCTATCAAACTGCTGGTATTTTGATCAGGATTCACTGAATCAGTAGATAACTTGTTTTTTGTGTTTAACATGTAAATTTAACAATATTCACTCATCCTTTGAATACAGAAACAGGAGCTGTCTCCATTTATTTAGATCTTTTGTTTGTTTCAGCAGTGTATTGCTTTAAGTGCACAGGTCTTGGATATATTTATTCCTCTACAGTGTTTAACATTTGACTTTCCAGTTCAATATTAAGGGTATGTGCTCGTGAAATAGATGCACAAACATACACACCCTGTGTACACATGGTCTTTTTAAACTCAGTAGTTCTAGTGGCTTTTTCAGGGACTTGTGATTAAAGGCGATTCATTTGTTTGTATTTCTTACTCTTGTCCACTAGGATATGAAAAAAGTTGAATAGCTGAATGTGGACATTTTTGCCTTGTTCTTGATCTTAGGGTCCAAGCAGATAGAAACATTTAATCTTTTAACAGTAAGTAAAATATTAGATGTAAGTTTTATGTGGATGGCCTGTTCAAATTAAATTCCCCACTATGCTCAGTTTATAGATCTTATATTCATTTATATCATGAGTAGGTGTTGAAGTTGCCAGTATTTATCTCTAGCTATTGAGATCATGATTTTTAGTTACAAGGCCAAATATTTTTAATTCAGTTGCTTTTCATTTGGTAATGCAGTCATCTATTCCTGAGAAAATACAACTTGGCTTATTTTTATATATTGGTAGATTTGATTTAAAATCTTAAGGATCATTGCATCAAATTTATAATGGATATTGGCCTGTAGTATTTTTTTTAAATCCGTACGTACAGAGCTTAAGTTTACTTGGAAAGTGTCCGTTTATATTCTGAGTATTTAATGAATTGGCATTGTTCTCTCCTAAATCTTTGTTGGATTTCAACTGTGAAGTCCACTGCACCTAGATTGTTTTGTGAGTTTTCCTGTTTAGATGCAGATTATCTATTTTTTTTAGTTAACTTCAGTGGTTTGTCTTCTGAAGAATCTTTCCATTTCCTCTAAGTTCTCCAAATAAAGGAATAGAATGAGTACTTGGTGCTACTCCTTTGTGATCCTTTCAATGCATGTAATATCAGGAATATCTAGTCTTTCATTCTTGATACTGGTTTTTGTGACTTTATCTTCCTAATTAGTCTAGCTGTGATTTTTTTTTTAAATACTTCTTTGCTCTTTTCAGAGAGACCATTCATACCCTTGATTTTTATCTTTTTCCCATTTTGATTTCTGCTTTTATCTCATTTTCTCATGTATTTTGATCTGTCATAAGGTGTATATATACAGCCAGGATTGTTGTTATAAAATCTGTTCCTGGTATCATTTCTTGTCTAGAAGTCTACCTTGTTGTATTGCTTTTGAGTAGTGTTTGTTGCATGTTATACTTCTGTCTTCTTTAACCTATCTCCCTTTCTATTTATTTTGAAAGTGGGTTCTTAAAAAAATATATATATATGCATACATATGCATGCGCACATACATACATATACACACACACACTTGAGTCTTGATCACCCAGCCTTAAGTTTTTATCTAAGAGTGTTTACATCATTTACATTTAATGTGCTTTTTGATCTGTGATTAGGTTTGAATCCATTTTGTCCAAATTCCATTTTGTGTCCTATTTGTTAAACTCTTCTTGCTTTCTGTTGGAATATTAGTCTAATATTTCATTCTATTTTTATTCACTTGTTAGCTTTGCCTTTTTATATTTTTTTATTCTAAGACAGTGACTTTCTACTAGAGGTTGATTTTTGCCCCCACCCCAATGGTGTTTTTGTCAGTGTCTAGAGATATTTTTGGTGGTTACATTGTGGGGAGTGTGTGTGTATGTACTCTAATAGCACTTAGTTAATAGAGGCTAATGAATCTGCTCAACATCCTAAAATGCACAAGATAGAATTATCTCACCCAAAATGTCATTGGTGCCAAGATTAAGGAACCCATCTAAGAAGTATAACATTTTATCAAATGTTACAGTAATTGTTATACTCTAAAACTCCTAAATCAGTGCTATTTCTATTCTTGCCCATCATGTGTACTACTATGCATTTTTTTCTGCATATATTCTAAGCCTCCTAAAACATTATTGTTGGCTTTTTTTTTTTTTTTTTTTTTTCCACTGAGAGTGTGCAAGTGGTGGGAGAAGCAGAGAAATGAGAGAGAATCCCAAGCAGGCTCCATGCTGTCAGCACAGACAGGGCTCAATCCCATGAACCATGAAATCATGACTTGAGTTGAAATCAAGAGTTGGAATTAACCCACTGAGCCACCCAGATGCCCTGGTTTCATGTTTTAAAGAGATTAAGAAAATTTTTCAGACTCTAATTATCTTAAAGTGTCCTTTCACTTTACCCTGAAGTGTTGTTGGCAATTAGTTTTCCCATTCTGAGAAAGGCTTTATTTTACCTTTATTTTTAAAATATATTTTCGGAACGCATAGGATTCAGTATTTTTCTTAGTATTTTCATGATCTGTTACCAATCTTGAATAGTTGCACTAAGTTTGCTTGTTACCCTTATTGTTCATATATATTGACTTTTCCAACTGTTAAAATTTTCCCTTTATTCAGTAGTTTTATTATGTACCTTGATATGGTTTTCTTGTGCTTTCAGGTTATCAGACTTGAATCTGTGGATTCATACTTCCGATTGAGTTTAGACTCTTCTCTGCTATTTAAATATTCTACTTACCCATGTACTCTTTCCAGGATTCTAATGATATATCTATTAAGCTATTAGATTTTTGTCCCTCAGATTAATAAGGCTGTGCTGATCTTTGGATAATTTTTGTACTTCATTTTGGATAGCAAAATGTCTTAAGTTCATCTTTAATATGTAGTCTACTGTTAATCACATCTAGCTTAATATTTGAGATTTTAATATTTCAGCATACTAACTGTATTTATACATTACTAACATATTTGTTATATGGGGTCAGTTTGTTTCTTAGCTTTTGTAAAGACCGATCCAGAGCGGATTCTAATACTAATATGGCCCCACTATTAAAACATTGTATAGATTCTTCTGATGTCCTATGTATTGTGAGGTCTCTGGATCCTGATTGGGTGGAATGCAAATGGTTCCCAGCTCTAGGTGAACTCCAGGAACTATTTGATACACTGCTTGGCAATGGTTTGTATTGTATTGGAGTTTTACACCATGCATATACAGAGAAATACTCTGCCAAGACTTGAAGGGAGAGTATCGTGTGTAGTTCTATGGTTCTTGCTCTGTGCAGCTGCCTGAACTCCAGTGTGAATACATATTGTAGCTACCTTAGCCTTCCCGAACTCCAACATCTGTCTCTTCAATTCAGTAAGATTTCTAGGCTCTTATTTCACACACCTTTACTGGGATTTGGAAACCAACTCCTGTGGTAATCCAGGACAATTATAAGATTTACTTCATTTTTCACCTTCTCTTTGGTATCACAGTTCTGCAAGGTCTATAAGCCAATATCTGAAAACTGCCTTTTCATATATTTTGTTCAGTTTTCCAGGCGTTTATGATGGGATTACAATTCCTGACTCAAGCTTTTTGGAGCTGTTGAGTGAACTTTAAAATACATAAACTAGAATACTTTCTGAGCTTTTAAGCATTGGACTTGTATATTTTTAGAACTTTATTAAAATTTGAATCTTGACCTTTCATTGAAATGGAATTCTCTACTGTGAAATAAAGCATATATTAAATGTTTCTGCTCCTCAATCCTGTCTACCTTCTGCTAGAAACACACAGCTCCTGCTAACACACACTCAGAAAACACATACATATGATATACACACTTGCAGTGAGTGTGCTCTTGGGAAATATCCCCATTTCCAAATCATTTCAATTATCAGCATTTGACACTATTGCTCCTTGAAACACCATATTCCTTTTGCTTTCAGAACACCATTATCCCTTCTCTTACCAGGTTGTTTCTACTCCTGATTTACTTTTGTTCCCTCAGATATCATTGTGGAATGCTCTGGGGCTTAGTGTTTGGTACTCCAATCTGTGCTTACTCCTTTGATCTCAGTTTCATATAACATCTATAAGCCAACAACTACATATTTATCTCCAGCTGGACCTCTTATCTGAACACTAAATTCACATATCTAAATACTTGAACATTTCTACTCAAATCTCCACTAATACTTAAATGATGATCTGTGAAACTGAATGTTTCTTCCATCCAAAACCAACTTCACTTTTACTCCCTTCTAACTTGATGACATCATCCTTCCACCTGATTTTTCTTGGCTCATGACATTTTTTTTGACAGCTAGTAGTGTCAGGAATTATGGTGCTGCCTTCCAAATTTATCTAGGGTCTAATTCTGCCTCTTCTACCACCTGATGCTGCCCAACCATTATTTCTATACTACAATGCATTTTAAATTAGCATATGAACCTAAGTTATAGGTACTTGAGCAATTTTTAAAAGCTTAATATAAAGTGTGTACCATTAGGGCAGTAATTCAGGTGTTATAATTTAACTGCAAGGGAAAATGAACTTTCAAAGAGGTTTAAGGCCCAAAATGATTTTATTGAAAGGACTTGGATATAATTCATGTAACACACACAAATAGTAAATATAGCATGAACACCTGGAAAAGTAAGGAAATAACTTTTTCCCAGTTTGTCATTATCTCACCTTTCTGGAGTATGAGGATTTCTGCCTTACCCTTTATTGCTAGGACAGCTTTTACTGTCAGTTGATCCCTAGCTCTGGATGGAGATGCTCGCCCATGTCCGGAACACTTAATACTCATGTCAAACTCAGTGTCATGATTGCTCAAAACCCATAATGGTCATTTCCAGTTGGGGATGCTCATGTTTATTCTGCCAGCTGGCTTAGGTTTCTTACACAAAACCACAGAATATAAAGATGAGCCTTTCAGGGCTGATAAACCTAAGATGGTGGGTAAGGGTTCATAGAGACTTGAAGGAATTTTGATATAATCATTTTTACATATTGTATTCCTTTGTTTTATATTCTGTTAGTAATGTTTATGTATTTTGAGACCCAGAGCACAAGCAGGGGAAGGGCGGAGAATCCCAAGCAGGTTGCAAGCTGTCAGCCTGGTGCAGGGCTTAATCTCATGAACAATGAGATCATGACCTGAGCCAAAATCAAGAGTTGGACATTTAACCCACTGAACCACCCAGGAACCCTACACAATGTATTTCTAAGAAAAAAAACTAAAGTTTCCAGAATGTAAGGAATTTTCCTAAGATCATACAGCAAATACCTGTGAACCTGTGTCTTTGATTTATGTAAACATGAGCTCCAAAGTATTTGTTTTATGTGAAGTGATTCATTCTTCTAACAAAACACTGTCCTAGTCTAGTAGTAGTACTCAGGTTGTTGTAGCTTCATAAAATGATTTAAGTAGTTTACCATCCTTTAAGTAATGGAATTATGTAATATGTAAGAATATGTAACTGCTTTTTTAAACAAGATTTACCTACTAACAAATTTCTAAAGCACATTCCATCTACCTTCAATAATCAAATGTAAGGTATGTAATGTTTATCAGTTTTGCTTTAGAGAATATGAAATGATCTTTAGGGTTCACTACATAATCTCACAATCTTGGAAACTTTCTGTAGCAGTGACACACACACAGTCAGGACACTTAGGATTTTCTTTGCAGGAAGCGGCTTTATTCCTGCCAGCATGGGCTCAGCAGGCTAAGACCAAAAGGCTGAGCCCCGAGCACGGTTGGGGGGGGGGGGGGGAGTTGCCTTCTGTACAACTCTTGCTCTTTTGTCTCCCATATATAGTAACATACAGTCTGAATGTGGGGTCTGTTAGAGTCCTGAGGAATGTCATGCGCACATAGCCAGGTTACCTTCCCTTATCTTGAGATTTTGCCACATTCCTTAGGGATGGTCTGTACCACATTTCTTACACACCTTTCAGAGGTCGATGTGGCAAGGAGATACTAAGCAGATAAGCTCACAGAATTTATAGAATTTTAAGTGACAATATATATAAATCTGGGAAAACGGATTTTTCTCAGAAAATATAAACATAGAAATATAGAGCATTTAAAACAATTGCTGTGAAACACTTAAAACAGTGACATAGTTCTATATCCATATAAAGAATCTGTGTGGTAAAAAAAGCAGTTTTATCCTAAAATGTTTGTTCAGTAATTATAGATATCAAAGTATTCTTGAAAATCTCTTAAATATAGCAATAAACTTACAAAAAGAGAAAATCTAGAATATGCTACAACTAGCAGATACCCTGAATGTAGTGAATGTGAATGTTTATGTAATGCTTGTAATATGAATAACAGATAATAACTATGAAGATATTCTTCAATTAAAAAGTCCTTTCTTTACCATTACCTTATCAGGGTTTTTGTTTTCTACATTACCCTGTGCTGTCTGCTCTAAAACTGGTAATTTGGCTTTTGTTCAACATTTTATATAAAAATAGCTTATATTTTACTACCTACTAGTTCTGTTTAACCTTTAATTTCTTGAATACATTCTAGAATATTTCAGTTGATGGTGGAATTTTCCTATTGATACTTAGCATCTTCCCCAAATATATGTATATTGTATTGAAAGCTTCTATACTCTAGCTAACTTTCTTTTTCAAAGCAGAAATTTCAATCTGGGCAGTCCCAGATTTTGTGCTCATAATTGGCTACATAATATTCCTGGATAGATTATTAGCAACTCAAGACAAATGCTCCCACCCCCCCCCCCTTTTTTTTTTTTTTTTTAAATTAAAATTTTGTTTATTTTTTGAGAGTGTGCGGGGCAGGGAGAGGAGACACAGAATCTGAAGCAGGCTCCAGGCTCTGAGCTGTCAGCAGGAGAGCCCGATGCGGGGCTTGAACTCACAGTGAGATCATGACCTGAGCCAACATTGGACACCCAACTGACTGAGCTACCCAGTGGCCCCAAGACAACTGCTTACCTGATGGAACTTTTATCCATCTTCCCCTCACCCTTAGTGTCCCTTCATGAAATGCCCCCATCTTAGTTTATAACATGATCTCACCAATTTCACCAAAAATTTGGCAGTTGTTGGGGGTGGAATCCATAAGATTTTGTTATTCCTTTCATGTGTTGAGGCTATATTCATAGAATAGGAAATTACACCTAACCAAACAGCAATGGTGTAGGATTCAACAAAGCATTTGCCAAAATCTGTTTTCAGAAGGAATGTTGGCTAGAAATGATTAAATATATTCATAGCTGTTGGAGACTCATAATTTTATTTTTTATTTAAAAAAAAATTTAATGTTTATTTCCAAGAGAGAGAGAGCTAGCATGAGCAGGGGAGGAGCAGAGAGAGGGAGACACAGAATCCAAAGTAGGCTCTAGGATCTGAGCTGTCAGCACAGAGCCTGATGTGGGGCTTGAATTCGTGAACTGTGAGATCATGACCTGAGTCGAAGTTGGATGCTTAACCAACTGAGCTACCCAGGTGCCATGATTTCCAATGAAATGTTCTAGGGTTTTATCCTTGGTTCTTAAGGGCTCAGTATTTTTATTGGTGACTGGAATGACTATGTGCAAAAGAGTTTAAAGATTTTGTTGGGGTAATCTCACAGATAAATATGTTGAAGCAGCTCTATATGAAGTTCAGCTCACAATCTTCAGAATATTGTTTGACCTCTTTAATTTATCTTAGATTTTTTTTATAACCTTTGATTCTCAAACAGGTCTTCTTGGACCTGCCCATGCAAAATTACTTGAAATTCCATCATCCATCATTCTACTTGTTTTTTTTTTTTTTTCATCTAGCAGACTCTACAGTTTCTCAATACAGGTGAACCTTGAACAACATGGGTATGAAAGGTGTGGGTCCAATTAGGTGTGTTTTTTTTTTTTTTTAATAAACATAGTAAATACTTTTTAGCCTTTTCCCTAGCTTTATTGTAAGAGTACTGTATATAATACAGTTAATTGACTTATTGCTAAGGCCAACAGTAAGCTATTAGTTTTTGGGGAGTCAAAAGTTAAACATTTTCAACTGCAAGGGGCATTGATCCCCCCAACCCACCTCTTCAAAGTACTTTTATAAGAACTAAGATGAATGTCCTTCTAGAGCTCTGTGTTTCTGTAGCATCCTGAATAAAAATGTAACATAATACATTTTTACAAAGTATTCTATATTTTGGTTAGCTTTTTCTTCACACAAAGCTGAAAGCCACTGAAAAAGGCTTGTAATAAGTAATGAGTGCCTCTGTTTCCAATACCAAGCTCAGTGCCTGATAACAAATAGAAAAATTAGTAAATGGCAGTAGGGAGAAAGAAACCCAACATGATCTTGTAAATGTAGAAGGTAAATTATAAGAGCCATATGAGGTTGGAAACTCTCATTGAGGGGAAAACTTAGTTAAGGTGAGCACTGATACAACAGAAATATGTGGAGAAGATGTAAATCTTATTTTATAATCTATAAGTAATAGCATGATAATGTTTCTTCATAAATAGCCTTTAGTAAAGAATGCATAATTTGACGGGCACCTGCGTGGCTCAGTCAGTTAAGCGTCTGCCTTGGGCTCAGGTCATGATCTTGCAGTTTGTGAGTTTAAGCCCAGAGCCTGGACAGCTCAGAGCCTGGAGCCTGCTTTGGATTCTGTGTTGTCCTCTCTCTGTCCCCTCCCCTGCTCATGCTCTCTCTCTCAAAAAAATAAATGTTAAACTTTTTTAAAAAATAAAGAATGCATAATTTGATAGAAAACAAGAACATGACATTTTTCTGTGGTAATTTGTCAGTAGATTGTATCCCTTAGGGCATGGGGCAATTCTTCAACTCACAAACTGGATTAGACAGTCCATGTTCTCAAAGCTCTTCATCTTACATTAAGATTGTCAGATATCTTTCAGTTTAAGTGCTAGAATAGTGAAAATAACAAGATGGTGTGGGAACACAGAAGAGACCCCCTACTGAATCCTTTAAAAGTCTGAGAGGAACTAGAATTCCAAGAAGGAAAAATTGGTGCAGAATCTTGGAGGTGACCATAACCCATTCGAACTTGAGTGTACCATCTGATGAGAGCAGAGATAAGGAAATAAACTGAAATATATGCTTTGTTTTGTAAGGCAAATGGTCTTAGTCCACTGCGGTGAAACATAGGAAAATTGGGTTTCACTTGTATAGTATTTTATTACTTTAATGTAGCACTGAATTTAAAGTCAGGTTGTGTCATGGATGTTCTCTTCCTTCACACTCTGAAAATGGCCATTTTGGGTTGCCTCAGACAGGCATTGCAGCCATTAACTCCTACCCTAACAGGGGAATTGATGGAGGCAGTGTACCTCTGATTTTGTATTAGACCCACTTTCCTGCCCTTTCTTTTTTGCCTTTATTTTGCCAGGACTGTGGTCATTTTTTTCCCTTGTGACTTTTTTCCCTTTTTTTTTTTTTTTTTTTAACAGGGTACATGATTTCTAGTGAACCATGTTCCTATGAGTTTCTGTGATTTCACATATTATTGTCCTTGCTGATAGGTAACTTTTGGGTCACTTGTCCAGGTAATGTCTTTGAGTAGCTTAATTTTTTCTGGTCCTTATATAGGAAACCTAAAATATTACCATGAAGACAGAGTCAAACCTTAGGTGGTTCCTACACCAAGTAGCAGACTTGTAGGTCTTCAGCTAAAATTGTTAAATACAAGTGTTACGGAACTTGGTCTGGATCACCTGGCAGAAGAACCAAGCAAGCACTCAGATCTTGGAAGGCAGGAGGTTTATTTTTCACCGGAGGGCTCGGATCACTCTCAAGAGGTCTGTGTCCTGAGCATAAACAGAGGGAACAATTTATAGTCTGTTACTTCCGCATTCTGCATTAGAAGTTTGGTGCCTGTGGCAAGCTGGACAGGAAGAACCCAGAAGGGGTCTTCTATCATGGACTGGAATTTCCCTATCAGTCCTGTTGGCCATTTTATAACAGATTGTTCCCTATCATAAGTACTTAGGGTTTAAAAATCATTGACAGAGATAGACCTGTTAAATGAAGTCCAAGGACTTTAATATCTTCGGTCATTAAATGGTCAAATTGATGTGAATAATAGTCAAAGACATAATTATTCCAAACTATATACTTTAACTGGTGTTTTTACATATGAATTGCCCAATTTGCAATTTGTTTCCAGAGGGGTGATTGGAAGCTAATCCAATGATTGTTAGAATGCATAGCCACAATTTTTCTGAAGCAAGGGAACCAGAAATAAGTCAAATCTTTAAATACATGTGACTACCCAGTACATAGAAATGTAAATTTTGTATAACGTTACAGGAAATATGAAGACAAACTAAAGTATATTCAGAGGTAGGCAAAAATAATCATGAGTTCTAAATATTTGGATACAACAACCAAAGTCCTTATTCTAGAAAATGGAAGGTTTCAAGAGTATGTAAAATCCTTATATTTGAAATTAGCTTATGTGGAAGAAGGTTTAGGTTTTACCACTATCTTAATTGTTGCTTTAGAATGGGAAGGGGTGACTGCAAGTTTAAGATGGAGAAACCTATTTGCATCTTTAAAGGGTTTCTACATAATAATGAAGAAAGTCAAGAGGTGGTATTTCTTCGACAAACAGATACTTGGTATATCATGAAGCATTTAACTTAATTTTGTGTGAATTGTACTAATTGTCCTCTAAACTCCGAATTCTCTGCCTTTTCAGGAGTAATCCTAGTACATGCTGTTAAGACAAAAATTGATAAAAATATCACTTCAGCCTGTCATTCTTTGGTTAAAACTTGCTTCTGTCACTGTCCAGAATAGATTATTGAAAATTACCCTAAATTTCCACTTGCTCTTAACCATCCATGTATAAGCCTCTTAACCCCTTGAACTTTAGTATAACAATCATGGTTCTGAGTGTAAGCTCTGGAGAATCCTGGCTCATTCTACCTATTAGTTGAATGATCTTGGATAAGTAACTTAATATCACTAACCTCAATTCCTTTATCTACAAAATTGAGAAAATAGGATTATAATCCAGGATTGCTTTGAAAAGGAGTGAAATAAATTTGCATGGGGGGAGCTTGTCACCCTTGAGTTTTTTTAAACTATAGCTCTTCCAAGGGGGTTTAACATCTATATAGTTTGATAAACTAATGTCTGTTAAGTTAGAACTGCTAATGTTGCCAGGTTATATATGTACACCAGGTATTTTTCAGTTAATACTCTCTAATTCATAATTATTACAAGATCATTTTCAAGTATTTTTAGAAGTGTCAGTAACTATAAATACCACAGACACTTAGTTTTGGAGTTGGAGATTTTAATACATTCAAAAGAAGAAATACTTTTGTGAGTTTGGACCATACTTACAATATTACCAGTAATACATTTAGCTGTTTTGCAGACTATAATCAATTTTGAAATCATTCCAGTTGATTCATGGTATTATGGTAGAGTCCCCTCCCTAAGGAATGTGGTGAGAAGAGACCTCAAGGTAAGGGAAGGCAACCTATGTGCTTATGTGACACCCCTCAAGACCCTGTAATATGAGAAAGCCCAATCAGACTGTATGTCTATATGCTACCCGTATATGGGAGACAGAAGTAGAAAATGCATAAAAGGTTATACCACATGGTGCTTGGAGCTCAGTTTTTTGGGTACAAACCTTCTGAGCCTGTGCAGGCATGAATCAAGTTGCCTCCTGGACAGAAATGCCTCAGTGTTGTGTTTCTATGTGAGAATCCTGCTACATTTGTTGGAGGGCTTATCCAGGATTCAGAGATGGTGTGTTTCCACCTCCTTTGTCGCCCGGGGTGCGAATCTCGGGCATCAGGAGAAGTGAGCTTGCCTGATGCCAGCAGAAATTCCTCCAGTGAAAACTAAGTTAAAATTCTGGTAAGTGTAATTAAGACTGATAATAAGGAAGTAACTCCATATGTGTGGGAGGGGAAAAAAAGGAAAAGAAACGTAAAACAAATGGAAATACATTTTTGCTGAAGGTAAAAGTAAAAAGCAAAGGAAAGTTGTAGAACGTTTTGGAGGGAAATCTTTAGAAAGAAATTTTATGTGGTCAGGATGGACTAAGGTTAAAATAAATGGATTTTAAAAGTACACTGGTATAAGATTAAAATTCTGCTTTACTGTGTTAAAAAGGAAGTTTCCTTGGATTTTTGGTATGCTTTTGGTTAAAAAAAAATTTTTTTTTGACCTTTTTGTCTGCCCAGAAAGATGGAGGAATAAAACCGTTTTAACCAAGAGGGCAGGACAGCATGCTCTTTTGAGTTGTTTTACTCAAACCGTGGTTGAAATTGTCCCTCTGATCCAGAGGCTGGGGAGGTGGGCAGTGTCCTCACTGGCAGCCTTGAAATGCTCCACGTTTGTTTCTGTTGAGCAAAGGAATGAATGCCTGTGCCATGTAAGGCATAGATGACTATAATATATAAAGGGCTTTTACTGGAATACATAGCCATTTTGCTATACTTAGCCAAGTGTATGCCATTTTAGAACAACCTAGATACTCTGAAATGGATATCCACATGGCTGGAACATATTTATGTGGGCACTGCTGAAAAGGGCAAGGGAATAGACCTTGACTTTGGCCCTTTTAGCCCTCTTGACAGCCAATCTTTACAAAAGGTTTTCATCAGCCTTTTAAAATATACTTGTAAAGAAGATTGCTGTTGTGCCAAAATAAAATTGTTGTATCCTTCTACAACCAGGGAAGTCTTGCTTGGTCACAGTCGATACCCCCAAAGTCCTGCAGGTGGAAAACAAATAGGAGAAATCAGGGAAGACAAGGTCAGCTCTCCGAGGTAGGGTCAAGCCTGGATAAGAGCAACTGCACCTCCTAGCACCTTGAGAGACTGGCAGAGCTTTTGGCTGCCAGTTGAATAACCAGCCTAAAGGCAGGGCGGGGAAATGAGACTTCTCCTGGTCAACTATAGAAAATTGAGCTATGGGACTTTTCCCTATAGATGGGCGATTCCCCAGCCAAGGCCAATACTCCTTTGGAATGCATTCTAAAAATTGGTATGATATTGATCTATAAACTCTGAGGAAAAAGCAACTCCCTAATCATGGGGCTGGAAGTCCTATAGGGAACTTGGAGTTTTCTACTGCGGCCTGCTAGTTCCATCCCAAGATCCTACTTGGGATTATGAGCATCCCATTGAGAAAACGGTATTACCACCACTTCCAAGCTTGTACTTTAAAGAAATTAAGGAGGTCTAAGGTTAAGCCCTTAAATTATGCTAAATTAGCCACTATTTTACAAACACAAAATGAGAGCCTGATGGTCTTCCTGGAGAGGTTAAGGGAGGAGGATCTCATTAAATATATGGCTATCTCCCCTGACCCCCTCTAAGGCTGGGATGATTTTAAAGGACAAATTTGTCACTCAATCAGCCCTAGATGTTAAAGGGATATGCAGAAATTGACTGTTTGCCTGGAAGGGACCTCGGAGGAGAGTTTATGAGCTGTCAATCAGGTATATTACAACTAAGATTAAAAAAACAAAACACCCCCCCCCCCCTTTTGAAGACAAATCTGAGGCCTTAGTTGTGGCCTTACACACTAAGTCAGACCAGACTTCCTGAGGTTCTGGCACTAAATGCCACTTAGGTTTCAATCAGTGCACTGGAAATGAGACTGTCCTCAGAAGGGACAACAGAAATCAAAGCCCTGCAAACTATGCCTATTATGTGGAGACCATCACTGGAAGTCTGAATGCCCTCAGGGACCTCTGTGAGGTCTCAGATAACCTGTGTCCCTGAAAGAGATTGATGGGGCCTGGGGCTCTTTCCAGTGCCTCCCCAGAACAATTGTCTAATGGAAGCCTGGAGCCTCCAATAAGTCTGGAAAACTCAGATGAGTAAAAAGCCAGTTCATTTCTTTCTTGATACCAGAGCCACCTTTTCCGTCCTTTCCACTCCTGGCCAACTGTCCAAATTTAGAATTTAAATTTTCTCTCAGCCCCTGGGATGCATATGGGGAAAACTAGTTTTTTTTTTTTTTTTTTCTCATTCTTGATACCAGAGAGCCTTACTCCCTTGCTAGAAAGGGGCATTACAACTAAATTAGAGACTAAAGTGCTACTAACTTTAGGTCAGATAAATAATTGTGTGCTTTGGGGAATTACGGAATATTGTAGTCTATAGATACTGGGGCCCAGGAAAATAATTTGCTATATAGTTACTAAAGGAGACTCAATCCTACCTACTCTGCCAAGGAAATAAACGGGGGTCTGACTCATGGACACTGACTCCAGCCTTCGGGATGGTTACAAACAAAGCAGGGGCAATTACTAATTACTTAGCTCACAGAGCTAAAGTTGATTAAAGCACTGCATCAGGCCTTCCATTTAGGGAGGGATAAAACTTACCAAATGGTCCAAAAGATATTTGCTGGAAAAATTTGTCAAAGATCCTTCAGGTAGTATCAGCCAGTGAAGTCTGTCTTAGAAGTAGTCCTCTCAACCACAAACCTGCCCTCCCAGGCAATCAAGGAACTGGAGGCTATCCAGAGAAAACTGGCAATTAGATTTCACTCAAAGGGGTTTCAACATTTGTTGGTATGGGTTAATACTTTTGAGTAGAGGCCCTCCCCTGAAAGAAAAGTCACAAGAAATAAAAGTTCTGCTTTATAGAATTATACCCAGGTTGGCTTGACTAAAATATACTCAGCAAAACTATAAATCACACCTCACAAGCATTAGATACTTTAAGTTAGTGCCAGACTCTTGGAAAATAGAGCTGCCATTGATTGCTTACTCCTCCTCCATCCCCTGGGTTATGAGAGATTCCCTGACATGTTTCAATATAACTGATAATTTTCAGTCTTAAAACTGATAGATGGGGGCGCCTGGGTGGCTCAGTCGGTTAAGCGGCCGACTTCGGCTCAGGTCGTGATCTCGTGGTCCGTGGGTTCAAGCCCCGCGTCGGGCTCTGTGCTGACAGCTCAGAGCCTGGAGCCTGTTTCAGATTCTGTGTCTCCCTCTCTCTGACCCTCCCCTGTTCATGCTCTGTCTCTCTCTGTCTCAAAAATAAATAAATGTTAAAAATTTAAAAAACAAAACAAAACAAAAAAAAACTGATGACATTTGGGCATAACTGGACAAAGTCAGGGTCTCTCTTGGATTGTTTGGGAACTGGGGATATTATTTTAAGATGCCATCTTGTTGGTCCTTATAATCTTTGTGTTTTTCTTTGTCTCCCAATGTTTATACTGCCTCATGCCTGCCAGCCTTTCTGTAGAACCATTCTGTGGGCCACTTGACTGACTCATGGGTAGCCTCTAACTGCTTTACCCCCACAACATTCCTTATCAGCTTGAAGAAGCCAGAATTGTCATTGTGTCTGTTCCCTGATGGCACTTAGGGACCCTATTCCAGGGGGAGGATGAATAGGAAAAGGGTTAACACTAGGGAGAGAGAAGGGGTCTTCAGGGAGGCAGACTGCAGCTGTAAATGGGAGGCTCAAGAAGCAGACAGGGTTGTCCCCTTATGAAATCTGTTATGGGTACATTCCCCCTATTATCAAGGGCATAAGTGGGGCGGCGGTGGGGGGGGGTCAAAATGAGACAAGTAATCTAACCCTAAGGCAACAAATACGGGCCCTTAGCTCTATGCTAACCACCTTACACCACTGAGTTAGGGACCACAGACACCCCTTTAAACCAGGATGCTGTATGGGTAAAGGAGTGGACTGTCCAACCCCTAAAACTCCTCTGGAGGGGCCCATTCACTGTCGTTTTGTCTACCCCTACTCTGGTAAAGGTGGCTGAGGCAGGTCCTTGGATTCACTACAGTAGAGTGAAGCTGGCATCTCAAAACTGGGTGTGCATTCCTGGTCCACTGACGCCCTGCAAGTTGACCATATGGAAGAAGCAGTCTGCAACTCCAGAGGCTCTGGTACACCTCAGCCCTGCTTTAGTCATTCCAGAAGCTGACTAATCTACACATAGTAGAAGCTTGAGGAATTGACAATCCAGTGGAACAAATAGACTGTCCTTACTTTCTGTTTCCTTACTGTGATATACTGCACCCATTGTCTGTCACTGTTGTGATCCTTGCTCTACATTTCACTATAGGATTAGCAGAGGCCACCCCAGCCAGCTGCGAGTATGGTGAGAGGTTTCTCACAAAAGGGCTTCCTTTTGTGGATAGGATGCTTTGTTGGTACCAACATGGACGATCAATAACAAAATACCCTAGTCCTATTACCTCAGCTAATGGGAAAAACTCTTGCCTGGTAGGGGAGAAAGTTCACGGTCTCTGTGAATCTTAACATGTGTAGGCTGAAGATTTTAAAACTCAACCTCTGGGGAAACCTAATGGTGGTAGTCTCCAGAGCCCAATCCCCACCTTTTTTTTAATTTCTGTTCTCTCCAAGAGGCCTGGGACAATGTCGACACAATTGTCTAATGGTAGATCCCAGGTGGACTATACTGGGTATATGGAACGACTGCCTATACAGTACTTCCCTTAGACTGGTCAGGATCATGTGTGCTGGGAACTATTCGTCCATCTTTCTTCTTGCTCTCATTTGCCAGAGGGGAAATTTGGGAGTCCAAGTGTATTGGGACAGGGAGACTCAAAGGAAGCAACGTGCCCTACAGATTGGCAATCGGAATGATGAATGGCCTGAGCATATAATCCAACATTATGGTCCTGCCACCTGGGAAGAAGGTGGGTCCTGGGGCTACCATGCTCCTATTTACATGCTAAACTGCATAACTAGGCTGTGAGCAGTTGTAGAAATCATAACCAGTAAAACTGCCAAGATTCTTAACTTACTAGCCAAGTAGCAGATGAAAATGTACAATGTTATCAAAGTCACTTGGCCTTAGATTACTTGCTTCTGAGGGAGTTGGTGGAAAGTTTAATGTGAGCAACTGCTGCCTACAGATAGGTGATGAAGGAAAAGTCCTAGAGATCACAGATTGAGACATTTTGTTCATGTCCCATTCCAGACCTGAAAAGGTTGGAACCCCAGGGAGTTATTCTGAGGATGCTTTTCAATTCTTTGGGGTGGGGGGATTTCAAAACTGTCATGGGAATTATTCTCTTGATTTTTTAAAAAAATATTTAAATGTTTCTGAGACAGCATGAGTGGAGGAGGGGCAGAAAGAGAGGGAGACACAGAATCTGAAGCAGGCTCTAGGGTCTGAGCTGTCAGCACAGAGCCCTACGCAGGGCCCAAACTTATGACCCGTGAGATCATGACCTGAGCCGAAGCCGGTTGCTCATCCAGCTGAGCCACCCAGGTGCCCCGATCCTCTTGATTTTCGACGTTTGCTTACTCCTACCTGTTGAGCTCCCCTGGTTATTCAGTCTGTCTCCAGCCTCATTGAGGCAATAGTCAAATGAAAAATGGCTATGCATGTGATATGGAAATATAAACCTCTACACCAATATGATGCTCTTTGACCCAAAATAAGGGGAATGTGGTAGAGTCCCCTCCCCAAGGAATGTGAGAAACAGACCTCAAGATAAGGGAAGGAAACCTGACTATGTGCTTACATGACCTCCCTCATGCCCCTGTAACATGAGACCACCTGTTCACAATGTATGTCTGTTACTCATATGGGTGACCAAGAAGTAGAACATGCATAAGAGGCTACACCATATGGTATTTGCAGCTCAGTGTTTTAGGTACAAACCTGAGTCCATGCTGGCATGAATAAAGTTGCTTCCTGGACAGAAAAGCCTCAGTGTCCTGAATCTGAGAATCCTGCTGCAGTACTAGTTACACTATTTTATTTTTTAAGTTATTTAAAGAGTGCAAGAAGGGGAGGAGAGTAGTGAGAGAGGGAGAGAATCTCCGAGTGGAGCCCAGTGTGTGACTCAGTCCCATACCCCTGGAATCTTGACCTGAGCCAAAATCGAGAGTGGGATGCTCAACTGATTGAGCCACCCGGCAGCTGTAGTTCTGTTACTTTTTGAAATAATTTCAGGTGTACAATTTACTAGTGATCATTCTGCAGTTTTTACAAATATCAAGTCGAAAAGTCCAGTTAACATCACCATATAGTTAAATGTTGTCATATGAACTTAAGACTTTCCTATCAACCTTTAAATACACAGTATAACTTTAATGACAGTCACAATGCTGTATTTGATGTGTCATTATGACTTAAGACAGAAATTTGTACCCCTTCACCCATTTCCACCACCTTCTGCTTCTCATCTCTGGCAACCAATCTGTTTTCCATGAGCTTTTCTTCCTTTTTTTAAAAACATTTTTGATTTCACATAGATTGGAGGAATTTGTCTTTCTTGGTCTTTCACTTAGTGTGGTGCCTAGGAGTTTCCATCTATGTTGTTGTAGACGCCAAGATTTCATTTTTTTTTAAGGTGAGTACTATTATGTCTATGCCACATTTTCTTTATCCATTCATCCATTGATGGACATGTAGGTCAAGTTTAATTTTGTGCATATGTCTGTCCAGTTTTACTCACATTATTTATTGAACAGACTTTTCCCATTGTATATTCTTGGTTCTTTTGTCATAAATTGGCCGTATTGCATGGGTTTATTTCTAGGCTATTGATCTACTTTGATGCCTATGCTATATTATAACTTCGTACTGTTTGAAATCAGTGTGATGCCTCGAGCTTTAAGATTGTTCTGGCTTTTCAGAATCTTTTCCATACATATTCTAGGATGGGGGTTCTATTTCTGAAAAAAATACCATTGGAATTCTGATAGGAATTTCATGAATCTGTGGATTGCTCAGGAAATATGGACATGGCAACAAATTTCTTCCAATTCATGAGCTGGAATAGCTGCTTATTTGTGTCTTCAGTTTCTTTCATTAACATCTTAGATTTCTGTGTACAGTTCTTTAACCTCCTTGATTAAATGCGTTCCCAAGTATTTTTTTGATGTAAATGGGATTAATTTATTATAACTAATTAGCATCTAGAAACAACAGATTTTTGTGTATTGTGTAGCAATCTTCATTTGGTCATTCTACAGTTTTTTGGCGGAGTCTTTAAGGTTTTCTGTATATAGTATATGTGTAATAGTAAGTTCTTTCTAATTTGGATTCCTGTTTTCTTCTTGCCCAATTATTTTGCTAAAGTTTCCAATACTGTGTTGAATAAAGGTGGTGAGAGTGGGCATCCTGGTTGTACCTGATCTTAGAGGATAACTTTCACTTTTCACCGTTAAGTATGATATTAGCTGTGGGCGTTTCATAGGAGTTTTACTATGTGGAGGTACACCTTCTCTGTGCCTACTTTAAATTCTTATAATGAACTTCGCACTTTAAACATTTTTCTGTCCAAATGTTGACGAATGTCTGACTCAAGGTGAACTACCAAACCAAAAATTGTACTGTGCAAAATTAAAGAGATTAGAAAGAAGCACTATGGACTCAACTCCATTGACATGCATGGAGAATTAAGAGTTGGGGGAGGGGTGCAGGAATCTTAGGCCATTTGTTTGCTAACTGGCCTTATCCAAAATAAAAGAATTATTTTCCTGATGGGAACCAGTTTTAAAATGTGGAGAAATGTGCCCATGTACCATTAGGCTCCTACCTTCCTATAGAGATTGGGGTATATAAGTGTGCTATATTTCAAAGAGATGGTTCCCAGGTCCATGAAAAAGACAGTCCTGGATTATAAAAATGAAGTGACTTAAAAAAAAAAAAGTACATCTCAAAGCAAGTAGAGAGAGAACTTACAAATTTTCTAAGTGCATGCTGTAAGAAATGGAGGGGAGGGACCTCTGTGATTAGGCCATTTGGGTACTGTAAGAGCCCTTGTGAGAGGGAAGTCAGTTGCCCATAGGCATTAAGTTTAGCTGAGAGAAAAATTGTCTTGGTCACTAGAATCTTGGACTTGTGCTGAGGGAGGGAAGGAGGAAGGAAAAAATTCGGTTTTAACTGTGTGCAAAGAACAAGCCATTCTGGCACATTGTTGTTGAGACTTAGGCTGCCTCATAACTTGTATAGATTTATTCTTAATCATGTTGTATTTCTGAACACTACCAAGAAAAATGTCATAATTTGTGTCAAGGTGATAGACTAAACACACATCTTCTTGCTCCACTCATTGGCAACTCTGCAGTATAAAATGCATACTGGCATATACTTGTTGAACCAGCCCTTTCCTCTTCTAAAAACATCCCCAAATCCTACAGCTATCCAACATAGCATTATAAAATATGAAAGTACAAATAATGGTTATGTAAAGTATCTTAAAATCAGGAACCAGATGGTTGTAGATTAAGGAAGAAATGAGATTAGAAACAAAACACAAAGTGTGCACATGAGGATTTTTGTTAAAGCAGCTAGAGTTCAAGGCCTCCAAGTTCAGAATATTAAAAGCAATAGTGGAGTAAAGCTGGGGTGGTGGTAAATGATTGATTAAAAGTATGGGGAATCTGCATTTCCTGCCATTTGGTGGTTAGCAGATTTACTTTGAACATTAATATTGAAGACCAGTGAAAAGCAGTATATGACTCCATGTTAGTATTTTTTGTTGGTATTATTTATAGAAGGAAATGTAAATCAAATGGACATCTGGGATGACAGAAATGACAAGTGCAAAAAACAAAAACTATAGTTCTCATTCCACTACCACCACACATTTAATTAACTCACCAGAATAGCTGTAACAGAGCTAGCATTCACTGAGATGAAGAGGGCATAAAAATGAAAACAAGCAGACAACCAAGAATTACTAAATACTTTTCCGAGTGAAAAGGGGAACAAAATTTAAAGAAATATTACTCCAGGAATTGGAATTAAGGTGGTGCATATAAAATTGTCCTATCAAATGTTACTAAAAAATTCATAGGGATAGGAAGCCACTGAAAGATCATAAAGTAGAGGGAAAATTAGAGATCTTTGAAATGTAAAGTGTACTGTTAAAAAAAAAAAAAGTTGATTAGCTTAATGTTTTCAGCTGAAGAGCAAATTAATGAGCTATAGGATTCTCCCAGATCCCACAGCAAAGGAGGCAGGCAAAAAGATGTATTGAATTGGACAAACGTGAATACAGAGGATATTTTCTGGAAGTTCAGTTCTTTCAAAGAAATTTGAAGAAGGAATGAAGTAAAGGAGATAAGTCATAAAGGGGAAAACTATTGCTGAAGAAAATCTTACATCTTCACATGATGGTTCCCAAGGGAATTTGAGAATAAATGAAAAACAAAACGAGAACTAGGCAGAGTGTTAAGACCTTTCACAGAAAGGAAAGAGAAAATCCTAAAGGTTTGCAGGAAAAAATTGCTAAAACTACAAAAGAAAAATAAGCAAAATGAAACCACATTTCTCATGTTTAACACAGGTTGATAGTTGGAAAGAGGTTTAGAAGTTGTGAATCAACTGTATTTTGTGCTATGAAATTTAAAGAGAAGTGGTAAAGAGAAAAAGTGGCTCATTACTAAGCTCTGATGAAATCAAACATCTGACATAGAGGAGTTGGCAAGAATGAAATGAAACCAGTAGTGTACTAAGAAAGTTTCAGAAAAGAATTTCTTCACTTGTTAGGTTGAGAGATTGAGAAACACGTGGATAGAGCTAAGCATATTCAAAACATGGAATTTTGGTAACCTTTGTTAAAACACTAGAGTGATGGGAACTTAAATGTGTGTGGGTTAAAAGTAACTGAGGTTGAAGAAATGGAAAAATCTTAGTTCTTTGGGAAAAAAGATCAAGTAGGATGTGACTTTCTGAAAGAAATAGAAGAGACATGTAAAGAAAAAGTTAGGTCCTGGTTGTATGTGTATGGAATTGTGGAAAACATGAATAAGGTGTTCAAATCTTTGTAGAAGTATAGGAATTTTTCTTTGAGAAGGGATGGTATTCGTTTCCAGAGATGATAGTGAAATGGGTCCAATAATAGGTTTATTGGCAGATTATTGGGGAGATGGTAAATGTTTTAACCTGAATTCTATTTTTTTCAATGATAAATGAGCCAAAGTTCTCTTAAAAGTGCATTTGTGGGGAGCTTTAAGAAGTACAGAGATTTCAAATAACCCTTGTGAGGATGGGAAAGTGAATGTCAGTGTTGAGTAGTTATATGGGTATGATTCTCTCACATTTAAAATGAAAGTATGTGTTCATGATTTTCATAGTTTTTATTCTGCCTTGGACTTTGACCTGGGTGAAAGGAGTGGACAATCTTCTTAATAAAATGTAAGGAAGACCTACAGATGGATGACAGGTTGACCAGCAGTGAGGTGTAGCTGCAGGAGATCGTTGTATAGCAACAATCTTCTAAAAATAACGTTTTGGCACACTATGATCCTAGAATTGCTTTAGTTGGAAAACTAGAGTAAGCTACTTGGTGAGTTAAAAAGTTTTGATCAGTATAGTATGATTGAAGGAAGAAAAATGTCTGTTAGGATCAGGAATTCAACTGAGTAAATTTGGAGATCTAATTGGCTTTACTCAGCAATTCATGAATCAAGGAGAAATCCCTTCTGGTAAATAGGCATTTCAGGATTTGTACAAAATGGAAGGTACATTATAGGCCAGAGGGGAGTGTGGGGCAAGGGTTACTTGCAAAAGAAATGATTTACTTTGTTTTTTTTTTTTGTTTTGTTTTTTTTTTTTTTTTTTTTTTTTTTTTTTTTTTTTTGGCCAGGTCATCTTTTTAAGGGAAGGGAATGGCAAGGCTTGCATTATGCAAATTACCTCATTTTATTCAGATTACCTGATTCTGGTATTGATCAGGAAACTTCAGATTGTTCAAAGATCTTATTTCTAGGAGAGATGGACACTGCAATTAAGTCTTGGTTTGCTGTCATGGAGCAAATGTCTCTCTTTTGGACCCATTTCTTTTCCAACAACTGGATACTTCTTCCTCCGATTACTAAAATAGAGCCAGACTTCTCAATTCCTTAATTCAGGGACTTTTTCCAAGGTAAGAAACAGAAGCAGCTTGTCGTCATTCGTTTAGGCCACTGTAACTAAGTACTACAAAAGGAGTAGTTTATAAACAAACTTGGAAGTTCTGGAAAAAGGCACCATCATAATCAGGTGAGGGTCCTCTTCAGGGTGGTAGACTTTCTCTATATCCTCTTATGATACAAGGAAAAAGGGAGCTCTCTTGAGCCTTTTATAAAGGCATCAATCTCATTCTTGACAGTGGAGCTCTCATGACCTAGTCACCTCCCAGAGACCCCATTTCCTAAAACCATCACAGTGGGTAGGCATTTAGGATTTCAGCATATGAATCTGGGGGGACACAAACATTCAGACCAGAGCGCACAGCCTGATGTTAATTTCTTTCCCTGTATTTTCTAAAGCTGTAAGTGAGCTGGATGATGATGGGTCCTGAATTTATCTAATTTACATTTCTTATAAAAACTGATGTAATAAGTTCCCATTTACATATTCTTTAAGCTTTCTATTTTGTTACAGGAATTTGTCTCTGAACCAAGACTGTTCACTGTTTTCAAGCAGTGGGTTTAGAATGTCACGATATTTGATGGGTTCATATCTTCTTGCTGTCTTTTGAAAATTCAGATTTTAATTTTTAAATGATTTTTACAATATACACAATGAAGTAGGATTGTAAACTATAACATGTGGCTTAATTTGTATATTCATTGAGAATTGACAAAACAGTAAATTAATCAGGACCAATATCCTGGAGTTTTTCTTTTATATAGATCTACTTTTACATTATAAAGGAGTATTAAAACTTTCCCTTTTAATTTCTGCTTTTTTCCTGAGAAAATATTCCCATGATCTTATAATATTTCTCTAAAATGCAAACCTTCCTATACCAATATTCATAGATTCTTTTGTTACTCCTTGGTTTATCTTATTTAACAATTTACAAACCCTTATGGTTTCTTTCATGTTACAAAATAGTGCTCATCAGAGTAAATATCATAACTAGAGAAATACAGCAACATAATTGTATCCCCAGAAAATCCTATTTCATATATGAATATTATTTTTTCTATTTCTATATATTTTCCAGTGATTAAGAAGGTACATTTCCATGTATTTTTTCCTAAATTTCACAAGTTAAAAATTTTCAAATAACCCTATATTTATTTAATCAAGACAAAATTTAAGCTTTGTCTTAAATGTGAACTATAAAAATCATTAAAATTCATCAGGTAAATAGATACATGAATTTCTATAAGATAAAATACACAGCTCTCAGGAACAAGATTAACAATGTCAGATTAGGTTGAAAGGAAATAATATAAACATGCAGAATCACCTGAGGTCCAATTTATCACTGTTTTTTAAAATCATGTGTAAAATGCTTTGTCTTTCTATAAAAGAACTGAGTTTAACTGGTGTGAATCCTCTCAAATAGATAAGAGATTATCTGATTATGTTGTTTGCAGTGGATCAAATAGTATTTAAAAAAAAAACAATTAGAATTATATTTACTCAATTTATAACAAAATCAAGAGAATTAGGAGAGATTCTTCTCACAAAAATCAGTAAATTTAAAAGTATCTGTTCATAATGTTAATTTGTTTTCTATTAATGTAATAGAAACCTTATGGAGTACTATATTTTGCAATTCTTTATTTTGTAGTTTTTATGCATAAAAATAAACATTGAAATTCTGAAGAAATACTGCCAATAACCTGAAAGGAGTTATAATAGGAACCTCTTAGGTTTGACACATCTTGTGAAATGAACCTGTGGTTCCAAGAAATCAATGGCAAAGTAGCTACTGTCACTTAGTTGCAGTTTTAGTCTAGGAGAATTAATGAAATCTTAAAATATTTTCTTTTCTAACTCATTTTCCCATTTCTATATCATAGAAAAGAAATCTACAGGAGAAATGTGACAAGTGGGAATTTTAACTATTTAGTAATTAGGTGTATAATAAGCATCTTATCAGTTAGGTGTTATTTACCTAAAACATAGCATGTTAGGAGTTGAATTGCTCCTCCCCACCCCAGCCCCAAATTTATGTTGAAGTCTTAATTTCTAGTATATCATAATGAGATCTTTATTTAAAAATAAGATCACTATAGATTACATTAAGAGGAAATCCTATTGGAGAGACCAGTGGGGCCATAATCCGGTATGACTGCAATTTTTGTAAAGTGAGGACACTTGGAATAAACACAGGTGAAGATCAGAGTTCCAGTGCCATGAGCCAAGGAGTTACAGGGGTCTAGGAGAGAGGACTATATTCATCCTTCTTTAGTGGCTTCATGAGAGAGTATGGTCCTGCTGACACCTTGATTTTGAACTTAAAATCCCCAGAATTAGGACAATAAACTTCTGTTTAAGTCACCCAGTGTTCAGCATCTTGTTACCTGAGCTTTAACAAAGTAATACAGATTTTGGTACTATGCATTGAGAGGACTGACCTGAAAATATGTAAGTGGTTTTGGAATTGGATAATGGGTAGAGCCTAGAAGAGTTTTGAGGTTCACGACCGAAAGCTTAAATTGTCTTGAAGATTGTTAGAAATATGAACGTCAAAGTTGTGCATTTAGTGAGTTCTCAAATGATAAATACATTATTGGATACTGGACGAAAGGTGATCTTTGTTATAAAGTGGCAGATAACTTGGGTGAATTGTGTTCTGTTTTATGGAAAATAGAACTTACAAGTGATGAACTGATTTCTTCTTCCTGCTTACTGTCAAATGTGAGCAAAAAGAAGTAGAATAAATAAGGAATTGTGAAGCAAAAAGGAACAAGAACCTGAAGACTTGAAGATTCTCAGCCTGTTCGTATTACAAAAAGATGAGAAAGCATCCTGTGAAGAGAACACTGAGTGTAACTGTACAACTGTTTGCTAAAGAAATTAGGCATTTGATGTGTAGACCCAGTCAAACATGTCAGCAAAAATGCCAATTTGGAATGAAGAGATCAGTGACAGGATGAAATAAAAGGCTGTTGGGTTTCTGGGATTCTAGAGCTATAAAATGGGCCCATAAACTATGCATCTGAATTTGTTATCCTGTGTGAAAAGGGAAGAATGGCCCCAGCGGTGGGTTTGGAGGCTGGGTCTTCCTTTGGTTACCAGAGACAGGGATGCAAGAATAGAAACCAACTAATTGAATGAAGTCTCCCATATCTTATGGTCTTTTTCAAGAAGCCCTATATAGAAGGGTCGTCTTTTTTTAAAATACCAAGTGCCATGGTATAAGATGTAAGTTAAGAGGAAACGTTTTTCTCTTTACTATGTACTTCCTCTGTCAGCAGATGGAAAATGTCTTTTTAAAAGCCTAGTGCTAGAATTCTATTAGAGAAATACTAAGAGAAAAAAGTTAATCTTGATGACTCAAATTCACAAAACTAGAAAGAGTATTTACAAATGTAATGTGCACCTAGAAATGTTTTCTATCGATACTGAGGTTGGATTAAAAAACAAAATGAAGATTTTAAGCATCCAATGAAGAAACCTATTTGGGAACAGAACAGTTCTGCTGAAACCTAAGAAATGTTTCCGTTAGGAAGCCTCTGGTTTTCATGAGGATATGTCTTGAGGTATGTATAAGAAATCTACACTAAAAATCAAAATGCCATGGAACTTTCCAACTGAATCAAAATAAACCTTTTAATGAACTATTTAAAGCTAATTCAGTACAAAGTTAGAATGTCTAGAATACAGTTGACTACTTAAATTTGAAAATTAATATATAATATCTGATCTCATTGTGAAATTATTTTGTGTTGACTTAGAGTACATGAGAGGGAATTAAAAATCCTTCAATGGCCTAAAACCTGGAATAAATTGTTGCAATGCATTGAGGAATTCCTCACAACTCAGGGCTACCCTTCCAGAGCGTCAGGATTTTCTCTACCTATAATAGAATGTGTCAGAATATTCTAGTGCTTTTTTGTGTCATTTTTTAAGGATTGTGTGCCAATGAAACTTAACTAGAGTGAGGCTTCTCATCCCTTTCTCTGAAGGATTTTCATCAAATTTAAAGGGAGCATCGTTGTACAAATACAGCTTTGAAATGCTTTGTCTACATTACCCACATACTTAATCACAGAAAGTTAACTCTTCAAAATCAACAGACATTACCACTTATGCCAAATGTTTTGCAGGCCAAGATTTTGTAAAATGCAACACAATTTAGTTTAGCAAAGACCTTGGAAGTTTTTATTCACTCTGCCTCTGTTGTGAGGGTTCTAATTAAATGTCTTATCTCACTGGTTTAACTGTGATGAATGCCTGCTTCAAAATTAATCTTTGGTCTTGGTTTGGTTCTTCTGTTTAAATTGTACTTCTACTTTCCAGTTTAGAAACATCATTCTAATTAAGGCATCGGCCTAAATGAAACACATACTGTTCAATAGACACAAGAAATACACATGTATTAAAAAATAATTGAACAAGGAAATTATTGTCATATATTTGGGTAGTTGCTTGCATAAATAACCCTTGACAATTTAGGGGTAGAAAATCATATCTGCTAATAATATTAACATTTTTAACTTGAGTCATTAACAGTGAGATACCCAAAATAGGTCCTAAATATTTGTAAAAGTTTGCAAACTTTTATGGAGGTGATCGATCTTTCCTATTGTGAAGGCTTATAACTTTCTGGTGTTGTATTTGAAGTAACTTTTCTCCTTGCTAAAGAAAATTTGAAATCTCACTTGTACCCATTCAAAATCATTCTGGTTTTGAGGGTCTTTTGGAGATATAATAGAAGTTTGCACCAGCTCTACAGGTAAAGCATTAAAATGTTCAATTCTTGAATGTTTCAGAACTAAGTTAATGACTCTATCCTTCAGTATCAAATGTAAGCTTTTATTTGAAATATTGATAATCTGTTTTCAAATGGTTTTGGAACTTTTAGTTAGAATTGAAGGACTCCAGGATTACCATATTTGAACTGAGCTATTTGACCACCTTGAAAACAAAAAGTATCAGATTTTAGTGTTAGAATTTTAATTAAATTACTGACTATGTTAGCAGTCACATTTTGCTATATTAACAACTAGTTTATATAAGGGTTGGCTACATTTTTCTACAAAGCTCTAAATAGTAAATATTTTAAGACTATAAGCTTCTGTCCCATTACTCAACTCTGCTGTGGGAGCAGCAAGACAATATGTAAATGAATGAGTGTGGCTGAGTTCCAGTAAAACTAACTATAGAAACAGACACTAATCTAGATTGGGTCTGTTTGCTGATGCCTGGTTGATACCATTTGAAGTGTACAACATATATATTTTTTCAGTTGTCACACATCTCCTGCTTTTTGTTACTTTTATTCAATAAGTCTAATAGTGTGGTACAATTTTATCCTACTCTTACCACCATTTTCATTATCCTCCAAGCACAAAATCTTAGTTACCTACAACTTGTTGCTCTCCTTGGCATCTTATTCCATCAATTACATATGTTTGTAGGCTTTAGATCTAGTGGTTTTTTTTTTTTGTTTGTTTGTTTTTTGGAATCTTATCTTTTCCATGATGGCTACTCTAATTTAGTACTTTATACTCTAATTTAGTACTTTATACTCTAATTTAGTACTTTATACTCTAATTTAGTACTTTATACTCTTTCCTTGAACATGGTAAGAGACATCCTAAATCAGTTTCCCCTTAACTCTTTAATACTCTCATATATTCATTAGAAAAAAAAAAAACTGGACACTAGTGCAACTTCAAATTACAAGTCCATTTTTCTCTTGACCCCAATCCAGTCAGGGTTTTGTCTACTTATTCTACTAGATGGCTTATTCTGGTTGACACTACCCACTGAATTGAAAAACCTAGTGGCCTGTTTTCAGTTCTGATTATACTTCATCATTTGGTGTTTGACAAGTGCTCATTCCTTCCTCCCTGAGTCCCCCCCCCCCTTTTTTTTTTTTTTTGGCTTTTAGCACCTTATATACATGTCCTTCACTTTTTGTCTCCAATGTCATTAGCTGCAGTTTTTGTTGTCTTTGCCCTTACTTCTGTGCTCTTAATGTTGGAATTTCTGAGAGCTAGACTTTCCCTATTCAGTAAAGATCTGCACATTTTCATTATGCTGCTTAATGTTTTTATTTGTATGGTATGGCGCATTTAAATATTGTCAAAGGTATCGGGGGTTAACTTTTGTTAAGGGGGTTTTATGAAAGTGAATAATGTTATATATTTAATAGGGATTTCAGCATTATTAAAAAGGAAAGTTGCTTTTGCAATAGACAGCAATAAAAACTTTTTTCCAAAGTAGTTATTTATGTACAAGGAATGATTTTAAAAGCATCATATCAGTGTTAAAAGTCTCATCTTCCATTACATAATGCAGTCTAAGATTTTTTAATAGAAGGGGAAATTACATAAATCAAGGTATGTTACCATTAAAACTTTAATAGTTTTAACAAATGTTAACAAGATTATATCTTTTAAATTGAACCTTTGAATCTTAAAATGGTGGATATTTTTAAGCTGTACCTCAAATTTGCAGTTTTTAACGTTATTCACAGTTGTGTAAATATGAGCTCTTATTTAAAGTCGATAAACAACTTTGTGGATTTTTTCAAGAAAATATAGGATTTGATTTGATTATCAGTACTAAATAGTTTATTTGAAAAAAATATGGCATTTTCTGCAATCAAATAGTTTAATAAGCATGTATTTAATCATGTGGTAGATCATTTCCAAGGATAAGTGTCAAATTTTTCCTACCCTTGTATCCAGAAAACTGCTTGAGACCATGTGGAGAGAGAATTGGTCCACCTCTAGTATTGAGGTGCCAGACATTTGATGGAAGACTTTTTTAGACTTTAGGGCCCGACTTGAGTTGCTAGAGGACTATAGACCAATGAGCGAAATCTTAAACCTTCATGTATAAGGTGGTAACTTCAAAAGAAATTGAAAATTTTCAATTTAAATGGTACTGGAATCAATAACAGTAGCCAGGAGTGAGCTATGAAGTCATTACTGAATCTGAGAATGAGGAAGCTCTCCATCAAATCCTTCTATATTAAATCCAGTCTCCAAATTGTCTAAAAGAATTCTAATACAGAAGGGGTGATGTCTATTTCCAGCATTTACAACATTAACTATATACAAAAGTGCTCTGGTAAGCTCTGATATACTCTTTGCCTTTATTTCAAAAATTTAAGACTTGTTTTTCTAATCAAAGAGCAGTCTGAGAACAGAGCCAATGGCTGTTTTATGGTTGATTTTTCTGTTCTACTTTTCCCAAATTTTCCTTTGAGTTGGGGGCATACAGCTGTGTCTACTTGAGGGCATGAACATCATGTTGAAGAACCATGTGTAATTCTATGTTAGGTATCCAGAGTATTTCTGATATAATGATTATTTTCTTGTAAATGCTTTGGCATTAAATTTACATATATAGTCTTTCTCTTTTAGTGCCTTAGACTTCATCTAATTGTAGGGCTTTTGATCAACTGGCCTTTGCAATGAAAATTATCTTCTGCATAATTGATGCAAAATTCAAACCTTCTGTATGTTTGCTTTTTTTCTCCTTTCCCACATTTTTTAATTTTAAATCTTTCCCACATTCTACTTCATGTATTTTTTCTGGGTCTTTTTTTTTTTTTTTTTTTTTTTTGGTGGGGGTTGGGGGGTTTAAAAATTCATACTCAAGGAATCATTTACATCTGTTTGACTCATTAGAGGAAAAGGCACTCCCAGAAAATCACAAGGGTTTCAGGAACTGTGTGTTAGGTATGTACCAGGGGCAGAAATCAATGTATATACTTCCCATGATCTCCTATCATAAAATGAGACCAAGTGCTAAGATAGCAATGTTTTAGATTTTGTCATTTTTAACTATAGTTATGTATTTGGCAATCAATGCTAAATTAGGCTTGGTTCTATATACTGTATTGCTATGTCCATATTTTATTGGAAGACATTGAATATTGGGCCGGACTCCTACATGATGTCATTGATGGCAATGACAGCACTAGAATGAGATCAGTAAAGGTCAGTGCTTTCTTTACACCTGGTACAAGCCCTGAATATAACAAATGTTGGTTATTTAAGGGGCCTGGATGGCTTAGTCAGTTAAACATCCCACTTTGGCTCGGGTCATGCTCTTCTAGTTCCTGGGTTCAAGCCCCATGTTGGGTTCTATGCTGACAGGTTGGAGCCTTGAGCCTGCCTCCGATTCTGTGTCTCCCTATCTGCCTCTCCCTGTTCATGCTGTCTGTCTGTCTCTCTCTCTCTCTCTCTCAAAAATGAATATTAAAAAAAAATTTAAAATTCTAAGGAATTTTTAGAAAGTTAACTCCATTTTGCTCAATTAAGGTTAATTGAGGGGAAGCATGAACCAAGTAGACCTCCAGGCTACCGGATGAATGAAGTTCTGAGTGGGGTGTAGGCTGTGGCCTCTGTCTAGGTTTTAAGGTGCCTCTCCAAATTCCCCTAATGGAGTATTGAGGCAGATTTTCCCAGACCACATTGGTTAAAGATACAACTCTAAGTTCTGTCAACATTTTTTTTCAAATCTTGTTCAAATTGCCTTAATTAAAAAAAAAAAATCTTCTTTTATACTATCTCACATTATACAGATTCTCTTTGGGTTTTTTAGAAATATTGTTTTGTCATTCTCTTTAGCTTTGTGGGAATCTTAAGTTTATTTGAGAGAATGACTAAGCAGGGGTGGGGCAGAGAGAGAATCCCAATCAGGCTCTGCACTGTCAGGCTAGGGAGCCTGACTTAGGACTTGATCCCATAAACAGTGGAATCATGATCTAAGCTGAAATCAGGAGTCAAAAGCTTTACCCACTGAGCCACTCAGGTACCCCATGTGTGAATATCTTTTAAAATTTAGGGTTATTAAAATACTAGCTTTTCCATGCTGTTAAAAAAAAGGAACTTATATAGAACTTAGGATCCCTAAGTTCTATATAACTTCTGTTCCTTAAATAACCTTTTTAAATCACTTGATTAGTTTCATTCTTGCCATTCTGACTGCTACCACCTAAATTTAGACCTTAGCATCCGTTTATAACATGGCCCCTACCAATATTTTCAATCTCAGCTTTTAATAGTACTTTTCATCTAATGTTTGTGTCTCAACTGTAAGCCTAAGAAGATGGTTTTTTATAGCAATTAAAAAGTAAGCTTTTCCTCTTTAAGTGTTTAGTTTCCAAGTGGAATAGATGTTAAACTGAATGAGTAGAACATTGTTTTGTTTTTTGTTTTTTAAGCAACTGAAAATTGTAAAGAACCTTATATTAGAAATCAAAGCCTGTTGATTTTTAACTTTCAGTATTAGCAGTTATATGTCATTTCACTTAGCTGCTCATTTTATTTGAAAGTGAGATAAAATACTATATTCAAGGTCACTGGTTTAACACAAATTTGAGATTCAAAACTAGATTGATTCAAACACAGTCATGTAAAAAGTATCCCAAGTCAACTTTAATAAGCTTGACAAAATTTATTTTTTCTACCATGGAGGAGCATGTCTTACCTGCTGCTGTTTTGTAATAATTGTAGGTTTATTTCTGGTTTTCTTCCTGTTAAGAATGTGGAAACAGACCAATACCTTAATCCTGGCTTTGCCAATGTAAAACTGAAATTAATGAGACAGTTGATGTCTCTGAAGTAGTTTTTTAGTTTACAGTAATCCTCACAGATTTGTCTTGGAATGCAAAGAAATGCAAAGTGTTTAATATTTGCCTTCCATACTATCTGGCTCATATACTATGAAGATACTATATCTTGGCTTTGCATAAAATTTTAAATTTACAAAAGTATATACTTTATTCTTCCGATTCTAAAATAAGGGCATAATTTGTAAACACCTTAAAGTATGCTGAGATATTATGTGTGAAACGGTTTTTGGGCTTTGTATTGAGGTGATATGGTGTGATTGCAGGTCAACTGAGAAAAGGGTCAGGTTCCCTTTTTTTCCTCCTGTCTTGATTGACAGCAATTGACTGCATGGTCAGTATTTTATGGTACTGTTCTCTGTTTTCAGGCAGTATGTGTTTATCTTGAAAATGTAAAATGACTTTGATCTCCTTACAAAACACACAAATGGACACATTTCTCATGGGAAAATTCATTGATGTTCAATTGAGCATCATGAAAAGAAAGGTAACTGGATTGAAAAACCATTCAGGGTGAGTACAGAAGATACCTTACTATTATGTTCAGTCTGAATATTCTTAAACTACTCTTCTAAATGTTGGAAATAGTACCAGGAAAAAGAAAATATATTTTGGCTTGAATATTTGAAATCCATGTGGAGGTAGAGAATACACATCAGAAAAGGAACTGGCAAGTAAATAGCAGCTGGTTGTTAAAGAGACAATTAATCCTTTGATCTAAACAATTACCTACATGAATCTATGCCAGACCTTATCAACATACCCCTCCTTTTTATTTTGTATGACAGCTGGTCATGCCAGTTGGGTCATGGGCAGAAGAAAACCAACTCTGAAATGATTAATTCCTTACAAATCCAGGCTTTTCTTTTTGCCTGGTTGTCTATTTTAGGGGTAATCTATCCATGTCCTTAAAATCCAGGAAAGGAAATCAACCTCAGAATCTTTGGATTCAAGGGGCAAGACAAATATTCACAATATACACACAAATATTAACATTTAGGTAGTCTGTCTTAATAATTTATAATTATTAACAGAGGTTTTCAGGCAGTGTTTGTTTCCCATGATCACACTATTTGCAACTTAGCATTTCTGGTGGAGTGGTTTCTTCAATATATTGATGTAGATTCATACTAAAATATAATATCAATTGCTAAATATATACCCAAGGATAGGTTAGGGAATATCTATGAAATGCATGGTGGATACTTAATGCCTTATTTGCCTATCAGTTGAGACTCTTAAAATACCTTGCCCAGTCTTTGCTGAGAAGATGATAGATTGAAGAGCCATGCTGAGAGAACATCAGCTATCTGATTAGGGTTTTATTAATGCAGGTATCATAGCTCAGGGAAAATTATATGCCAGAGGAAAGGAGTACTTATAAGCTCACCTGCTTCCTCCTTCACTATAAAGTGAAGGTACACTTTTTTTTATAGAATGAAAATACTTTGATTTCAGTTATGAAAGGAGGAGCTGCATGTCCCCTTCCCATACATCTACAAAACCTCCATAATGGATGGAGAAAAATAGCATGGCTGTCCATAATGGTGTTCTATGGTTACTGCTATTATAGAAATTATTACCAAACAGGATTTGTCTGCTTTGCTATGTAGTTAACTCCTAGTGATGAAAATAGTTCACTAGAGTCAACGATAGCATTAAAGAGTCATTTTAGGTATCTGAGTATCCGTGGTATTGGTCCTATGTTCATGGAGGAGTTCAGTTATGAGCTTCAATTATCTAGCTGAGCTGCAAAATTAGAGTAGTATACATGCTTGGTCTTTTTGTCATTTAGAGGTCAGATGTAACAAGTTTGAAATCACTAGGAAAAATGATCAAAAACTTAGTTCCACTAGTTTACTTCTGCTTTTGTTGTTTGTGCTTTTAGTCTCAGGTCCAAAAACTTGTTACCAAGATCATGTCAAGATTTTACCTTGATTTTGTTCCCAGGAGTCTGGTGGTTCAAAATTTTTGTGAATAGTATAAAACAGAGGTCCAATTTCATTCTTTTGCATGAAGATACCCAGTTTCTCTAGTACCATTTATTGGGGGGGGGACCCCTTTTCCCATGGAATATTCTTGGCTCCCTGGTCAAATATTAGTTGGTCATATGTGTGTAGTTTATTTCTGGGCTCTTAGTTCTCTTCTATTAGTCTATGTGTTTTTATACTGGCACTATACTGTTTTGTTTTGTATAGTTTTATAGTATAATTTGAGTCTTTAATTCTTTAGTGTCTTCGTTTTCAATGTACAGATCTTACTTCCTTGGTTAAATTTAAGTATTTTTTATGCTATTATGCACCTAGCTGGTAAGCTGCATAGTAAAATAAAGTGAAAATGTAGCCTATGGAATGAGAGAGAATATCTACAAACCATATATCAGATAGGCTAATATCCAAAAGGTTTAAGTAATTCCTACAACTCAAAAAAAAAAAAAAAAAAAAAAAGTTTAAAAATGGGGAGGGGAATCTGAATAGACATTTTTCTAAAAATATACAAATGGACAAGCAGGTACATGAAAGATGCACTCAGTATTAATCACGAGGGAAAGCAAATCAAAATCACAATGAGCTATTACCTTACACCTCTTAGAATGGCAGTTATCAAAAGAAGAAAAAATAAGTGATAGCCAGGATGTGGAGAAGAGAACCATACTATGTTGTTTGTAGGACTGTAAATTGGCACAGCCACTATGGAGGTTTCTCAAATTAAAAACAGAAGTACCATAAGATCCAGCAATTCCTCTTTTGGGTATGTATCTAAAAGAAATGAAATCATTATATTGAAGAGATACCTGTATCCTCATGTTTACTATAGCGTTACTCCCAATAGCCAAGCTGTGGAAACAATGTAAATGTTTACTGAGGAATGAATTGATAAAATGTGACCTGAATATTATTCAGGCATAAACAAGGAAATCTTGTATGCCAGGAGGACAGTATGCTAAGTGAAATAAGTCATAAATACACTATATGATCTTGCTTATATGTGGAATATTAAAAAAAAATCATAGAAACAGTAGAATAGTGATCACCAGCAGCTGGGAGGAATGAGGTGATGTGGATCAAACTTGTACATGCTTGCAGTTATGAGTAAGTTTTGGAGATCTCATATACAGCGTGGTAATGTAAATTAACAGTACTGTGATATATACTTGAGAGAATAAATCTTAAATGTTCTCAGCACACACAAACACAAACCGATAAGTTACTGAACCTTAATCATGTTAATTATTTCGCAACATATATCAAATTATGACCTTGTACACTTGAAACTTAATGTTAAGTCAGTTTTACTAAAGCTGGAAAGTATGTGCACAATTAAATACTGTTACAGAACATCTTGGGGCGCAGGATTAAAATTGAGGTCAGTTCCTTAATTTACTTTGTTATGCAATGACACTATGGTAATGCTAAAAGAATACAATATTACGTTTATGTTGCCAGAATAAAGACTCAACACCATATTCCCAACTTGAAGACCATGATCAGAAAAACTTAAAAACTGGGGTGCCTGGTTGGCTTAGTTAAGCATCTGACTCTTGATTTTGGCTCAGGTCATGATCTCTTGGTTTTGGGGATGGAGCTATCAGGCTCTGTGCTGCCCACACAGAGCTGATTTAGAATTCTTTCTCTCTCTCTCTCTCTCTCTCCCTCTCTCTCCCTCTCTCTCCCTCTCTCTCCCTCCCTCTCCCTCCCTCCCTCCCTCTACCTCTTTGTCTCTCCCCCACTTGCACAAGTGCTCTCACTCTCAAAATAAATAAACTTAGAAAAAAAAGTATACATTTAATTTTTTTTAATGGAAAACGGTGTATGTAGAATCTAAAAGCAAAAGAACCTTGAGTTACAGAATGAATGGGTGGTTGCCAGATGGGAGTTGGGGGTTGGTGGTGACATAGGTGAAGGAGATTAAGAAATATAGACCTCAAGTTACAAGTCATGAGGATATAAAACACAGTATGGGGAATCTAGTCAATGATAACTTTGTAGCATGACAGATGGTAACAATTTATTGTGACCATTTTACAATTATACAAATGTTGAGTTATGCTGTCCTATACCTGAAACTAATACATCAGTTACACATTAAAGTAGTATTTCATCATGGGAGAAATACACATACAAAACAATGCAGCTGTAACCAAATTTTGAGTTAGCCAAGCAGTGAAAGCCACTTATTGCCGGTTAATCAGTTACAATATGTGTGATTGCTGCAGTTGAAATTTGTCAAAATCATCAAAACAAAAAAACAAAACAAAAACCCAAACCCTATCAGCTTTTTAGAACAGTTGAAGAGTTGAGACCATTGGAAGTAATATTCATGGTCAATTAGAAAACAAGACACATATTTTTTTTTTAATTCAGATCTATTTTAAATTTTATCACCTTTTAAATCTTGTTTTTATTTCAAGTCCAGTTAACATACAGTGTAATATTAGCTTCAGGTATACACTAAAGTGAGTCAACACTTCCTTACAATACCCAGTGCTCACCATAGCAAGTATACTCCTTAGTCCCCATCACCTGTTTAACCCAGCACCACCACCCCCCCCCAACTCTGTAACCATCAGTTTGCTCTTTATAGTTAAGGGTTTGTTTCTTGATTTGTCCCCACCCCATTCCTATTCTGTTTATTTTGTTTCTTAAATTTCACATATGAGTGAAATCATGTGGTATCTCTTATTTTGCTAATTCCACCAATGTTGCAAATGGCAAGATTTCATTCTTCTTGATGACTGCATAATACTATATTGTATATATACAACCTCTTTTTTATCCATTCGTTTTGAGCTATTTCCTTAGTTTGGCTATTGTTGATAATGCTGCTATAAATGTTGGGATGCATGTATCCCTTTGAATTAGTGGGTTTTTTTTTGGGGGGGTAAATACCTAGCAGTGCAATTGCTGGATAATAAGAGGGCAGATGTTTTTATTGGCTTTCTTTGACTCTTGCTGAGTTAACAAGTATTACCAATACTATTCATATTTTTCTTTATCAGGTGAATTGATAAGTAGAAAGTGAAGAATTAAATTCTTTAAAAAGTCTGCGTAGAATAACTCTGAGAGAAACTTTCCAAGTAGGTGAGAAAATGCTATTTCAGTACAGCCTGAAGTGGAACCTGCTAAGATTTGTCAGAATTGATAGTGGGAAAAATGTTTTGAGCAGAAAAAGGATTAGTTGAAAAATTTTACAAAGCTAATGAAAACATAACTTGTCTGAAGTTTCCTGTAGTTTTTATTCATTAGCAGGTACTTTACAGAAAATATTCTATCACGTACATTGAACTTCATCTCTCTTGTGGATTTAACCATTTTAAGTTGTGTGATATTTAGTCAGAAATACAAGTGGTGGGGTGCCTGGGTGGCTCAGTCGGTTAAGTGTCCGACTTCAGCTCAGGTCACGATCTCGCGGTCCGTGAGTTCGAGCCCCGCGTCGGGCTCTGGGCTGATGGCTCAGAGCCTGGAGCCTGCTTCTGATTCTGTGTCTCCCTCTCTCTCTGCCCCTCCCCCGTTCATGCTCTGTCTCTGTCTTAAAAATAAATAAACGTTAAAAAAAAAATTTAGAAATACAAGTGGTTATTCTATTCCAACAGATTTTGAATGGGTATGTTTTCTGAAATTTCCAGAGGAAGTTTCCATATTGTAGAATACATTTAACTGTAATTCAGGATCTCTACCTAGCCTTCAATTGTGACTTCTCTGCAATGTGGTGACGTGCTAAGATGCAAATATCAAAGGATAGGCTTCCATAAATGCCTTCTAAGCAATGAAGCTCGATAAAATTACATACTTACAGATTAAGCAACTGACAGTACCTTTCCTTATGGAGATATTTTAAAAGATAAAACATTTAAAATATCTGTGTTAATATATGAAACTTTGCAATTAATTTTGATTATAGGAAATACTAAATTTCAAACAGTCAAGCCAAATGTTAACTACCCCAAATGTTTTTCTCAGTATGCCTGTACTGTTAAAATTTTATTGTCATAAAATGTAACAAATATAAAAATATTTTCTGGTTACATAAATATTTACAGAATGTCTAGATTTTTGCCTTTTGGCCCACAAAGCCTAGAATATTTACCTGACCCTATATAGAAAGTGTGTGTCATTATTCTACTACCCTATATTAGGATCATTGGGGAAAAAAATTCTGATGAGTGAAAACTAAAAGACAGGGTCCTCTTCCTTCTGTGTTGTGGAGAGCATTTTGACAAATTCTTTCTTTTTTTTTTTTTAATGTTTATTTTTATTTTTGAGACCGAGACAGAGCATGAATGGGGGAGGGTCAGAGAGAGGGAGACACAGAATCCGAAACAGGCTCCAGGCTCCGAGCTGTCAGCACAGAGCCCGACGCGGGGCTTGAACTCACGGACTGTGAGATCATGACCTGAGCCGAAGTCGGCCCCTCAACCGACTGAGCCACCCAGGCGCCCCATTTTGACAAATTGTTAGAACACTCTCTGAATGTTTTTAGTCAGAGGGCTCAGGCTTGTAGCTCATCTGCTTGCCACTTTCATTAAGGTAAGAATGTGGGCTTAAACAGGCAGAATGTTTTCTTTTTGAAACTTTTCACCAAGCAGAGTGGGGAGTAGCTATAAAAGCCTCATTTATTTTTTACTCAGAGCACCTGCTCACATGAGCTCCTGAGAACTCAGGAAATCTCTTTTGTTCAGTGCTTGGATGGTGGGAAATTTGAGCTTGGAAGGAGAAGAACTAATTTCAGCAGAAAGTATTCAGACAAACTAGTATTGTGCCTTTGTTGGAACTTAACTTTTTAGAGACTGAAGAAAGGATATGTATTGGAAGAATAGGATTCCAATGTTCTTAAACATGATTTATTTTGTTCATAACGTCTGTTTGAGCTCAACAAACCTATTTCTAATATTTGTAGGTGATTTCTGAGGGGATCTAGAGGACTGAACTTTGACATATGGCAAGATCCTGTTAGTACTCCAGTTATATTCTCATTAAATTACTGAAATAATCAAAGCTCTTTTCAGAAATAACTTAAAATTTATCAAGGAGGTGAGGGATCATGTATTTGAATTTATCTGAAAATTCTGCTTTTTTTCCCCATTATGAGAATAAATTCCTACTCTCCATTCTATCTCTAACTCAGTCTCAGAGAAATATTTCCTTAACTTCATAAGATAGTCTCAGAGCTAAGTTGATATGTCTATAATTATCTTCCCATATTTTTAGTAGTTTGTCATGGTTGCAAACACCAAAATAGGACTTTTGAGTTGTTTGCCATGATGTATTTGTTCCCAGTATGAATTCAAATACAGAAGATAGGTTAATGGTTTATAAAGCATACCATAATTGAGTACCAGATGAGAAAACCATGGTTTATTGCAGGTAGCAAAGAAGTTTCAGGCTATTTTGCAGGATCTTTGAAGTTTTCAAAATGTGTATTGCTCCTACTTATTTTTTGCTTTGGAATACAAAATGACAAAAATTTCAAGGACATTTAGCTATTTTTTCTTTTTCTTTTTTTTTTTTTTTTTTTTGAGACTGCTATGGCATAAAAACTGTTGTCCAAAATTATTTTACACCTGAGCATGTGAGTTATTTCTTCTGGTGTTCAGTATTAACAAAATTATGATACCAAAAATAGGAATCAGTGGGGAGAATTCAAATTGAATATAATTAAAGAATACAAACATGCACAAGGCCCTATAAGTGTCCATATGTTAAGGTAAAGGCAATATCTTTTAAACAAAATATCCTTAAAAGCTGTATTATGGGAAATCAATGTTATAACATGCAGGAGTGCTTGTAGAACATGCTTCCTAATGCATTTTACTATAGGATTCAGTTCCAGTTTTTTTGTACTTGAAGATGAAAATTCATTAAAATGTCTTAATAACTTAAGCCTTCAATTTTTAGAACAGATGTTTACATGTATGCTTCACTGCATTTTGAATAATATGACAATTGCAATTACCTTTCAAAATGTTGAAACACATGCTCTGCAAAAATATAAGCGTATCATAAGAATTCCTCAAACTTATAAAGTATTGTCTGCCTGAAATGCGTGCGTATTCACATCATCTGCAGTGTTGTCACTATCACATTAATTGTATCAGTGGCAGCTACTTTTATACCGATGACATAGGAGCCTTATATTCAGTTTATTACTGTATAATCTCTGGGAATGTTAGTGATTCTGTTAAAGGATACCTGTGATGTGTGAAAGCTAAAACAAATTTCAATTTCTGAAGCTCAGAGAATTATAGAAACGTTAATGTAATGATTTATTGTTGTGAATTAAAGCGTAGAGGATTTTGAACTTTGATATTTACCGAGTGATATGTAAAATGATTCCAGTATATTGATAAATTGGCTTTACTGTTAATATCATGATTCTGTTTGTATACTAGATCATGCTGTGTGATAACTGTTGTGTTTTGAAGCCTAGGAAAAGTTGCCTAAGACTCAAATTTTATAATTTGATGTATTTTCCTAAAATATGCAGTCTCTAGCTTTCATACCTCCCTTGATATTGACACTTGAAGATGAGTTCTGATTTGTTGGTGAGATGGAAAGTCAGTGCCTTCATTGAATTTTTTCCTTGGATTATTTTCATATTCTGTCACTAATACCTTGATTTATAAATGACAACATTTTCTCTGAGCAAAAATTCTGCTCTAATATTGGAGCAGAGCCAGGCCAATGCCATCACATCTTGATTATGATAGCTTTGTGATAGCTTTTGAAATCTAAAATCATGAGTCCTCTAAATTCACTCTTGTTACTTCTTCTTCAAACTAGATGTGTCCCTTGTCTTCTCTTCATGTTTACCAATGCTTTCTCTACCTGCTAAATCTGCCCTGAATATTTCTAGGTAATTTTTCATTTTGATTCTACTTCTCAAATTTATAATTACTATTTGGATGAATTTTACAATTTCTATGCCTAAATTGGTATTCTGTATTTGATGATATCTTTAGCTCCTTGAGCACATTTAAAATAGCTGAGCTAGGACACCTAGGTAACTTAGTTAAGTATCTGAGTCTGGAGTTTGACTCAGGTCCTCATTTTACATGGTTCATGGGATTGGGCCCTGCATCTGGTTCTGTGCTGACAGTGCAAAGTGTGCTTAGGATTCTTTCTCTCCGTCTCTCTCCCTCCCCCTGCTCATTCTCTCTCTCAAAATATTTAAAAAATAAAATAGCTTATCCTTTAGCACTTGGGGCACATTTAATTTAAAATAGCTGGTTTAAAGTCTGTGATTAGTAAGTCCATCTTTTGGGTTTCTTCCTGGACAATTTATATTGAATGTATTTTCCTCTTGTCTGAGTCACGTTTTGTTTGTTTTTGCATGGCTTATATTTTTTAGTGCAGACTAGACTATTTCAAAGAATGTGTCATCTTTGGGAATTAGGTCCCTGACCCTTTAGAGTTCAGTGTTGCTGTGTGTTGTTTAGTGACTTTTGTGAACTGTTAGATCTTTATCTTTATGTGTGACCACTGATGTCTATACTGGGTTAGTTTTCATGGTCACTAAATGACTAGAAAGAGATTTCTTTGACAAATGGAACAGTTAATCTTTCAGTCTCTGTTGTGGGACCCTGAATTTGGAGCAAGCTATCAACAATCACCCTGGCACTTTAAAGCCCTGCCTTAGTCTTTAGTTTCTGCTTCCACAGAACCTCAAGGTCAGTTGGAGGTGTGAGCTTAGTGCTTTCCTAAGTCTTTTGAGAACATGTGTACAGCCCAAGGCATATGTCTAGCTGGGAATATCTTTGATCTTTTTCAAACCTCTAAGGGCATCTCATTACTCAGCTGCTTTTAAGCTTTTTGTTAGTCTGTTTGCCCCAATTGTGTTAACTTCACCTCAGGAAGCTGTGATGTTAAAACATTTGATAAATGACTTCAGTACTGGGCAATTTCTCTTGAGTTCCAAAAAAAAAAAAAAAAAAATCCTTTTGAGTGGATTCTTTCAGGAAACACTAGCCAGGCGACAGGTCAGATAAAGTCCATTGTTTGGACCTTGAACTCCGTGAAAGCTTTATTCACAATCGGCTCTCTTCAGTACCAGGAAAGCAGTTTGTTACTTTTCAAGGCTGCCATAGAGCTAGAGAAATGCAGAGCAAGACCACATTAGGTGAAATTGTCTCAAAATTCACTATTAACAAGATTCAGCCATTTTTTAAAAGTTTATTTACTGAGCATTAGTGGGGGAGGGGTGGGGCGGGAGGGGAAAGAGAATCCCGAGCAGACTCCCTGCTGACAGCACAGAGCCTGACCTGGGGCTCAAACTAACTGTGAGATCATGACCTGAGATGAAATTTAGAGTCAGATGCTTATCTGACTGAGCCACCCAGCTGCCCCAAGATTTAGTCATTTTTTACTAAAGGTTTCTGTGCACCCCTGGTCAATTTCCAGTTATGAAAAATGGATTCTCGTAGTATTTCCCTATTTTTTCATTGCTTTTTGGAGGGGAAAACCTTTGGAAGTTCGTCCTCTGATATTTTGGCTCATGTCTGTTTACCTAAGAGTATTTCAACTAGAATTCTGATACAACCATATTCATAGTTAAAGTCATGTATGTTTACTCTGTAATGTACAGTCATACATCCTTTTATTGTGCTTGCTTTTGTGTTTCACAGATACTTTTTGTTTAACAAATTGAAGATTCATGACAAACTTGCACTGAGCAAGTCTATAGGCCCTGTTTTCCAATGCACTTGCTCACCTGGTGTCTGTCACATCTTGGTAATTCGTGTCATATTTTAATTTTTTTTTTTTTTGGCAATATGTGATCAGTGACCATTGATGTTACTATTGTAACGGTTTTGGAGACCACAAACTGTGCCCATATAAGGTGGCTAACTTTATTGATAAGTGTTTTGTGTGTTGACTGCTCAATTTCCACATCTCTTCCTCCCCTTGGACCTCCCTATTCCCTGAGACACAATATGGAAGTGAAGCCAGTTAATAACTCTACAATGGTCTCTATATGATTAAGTGAAAGGAGGAGTCACAAGCCTTACTTTAAATCCAAAGCTAGAAATTATTAAGCTTAGTGAGGAATGGATGTCTAAAGGTTGAAAGTTAGGCCTCTTAAGCCAGTTAGTAGAGTTAGTTGTGAGTGTAAAGGAAAAGTTCTTGAGGGATATTAAAAGTGCTATTCCAGTGAACGAATGATAAAGCAAAACAACTGTATTGTTAATGTTTTAGTGGTCTCAATAAAAAATCGACCACAAAAATCCCTTAAGCCAAAGCCTAATCCAGAGCAAAGCCCTAACTCTAATTTTATGAAGGCTGAGAGGTGAGGAAGCTGTAGAAGAGAAGTTGGAAGACAGCAGATGTTGATTCATGCAGTTTAAGGAAAGAAGCCATCTTCAGAACCTAAAAGTGCAAAGGTAAAGCAGGAAGTTCATATACAGAAGCTGCACCACATTATCCAGAGATCTAGCTGAGATCATTCATGAAAGTAGCTACACTAAACAGACAATGTAGAGGAAGCAAATTGCTGTTGGAATAAGATGTCATTTAGGACTTCCATAGCTAGAAGAGAGAAGTCATGCTTGACTTCAAAGCTTCAAAGGACTAACTCTTAATAGGGACTAACGCAGCTAATGATTTGAAGTTGGAGCCAGTGCTCACCAACAATTCAAAAAATCTCAGGACTCTTCAGAATTTTGCTGCAACTACTCTGGCCTCTGCTCTATAAATGGAACGATAAAGCCTGGATGACTGCACATTTATTTATAACATGGTTTACTGAATATTTTAAGCCCACTGTTGTGAGACCTTCTCAGCAAAAAAAGATTCCTCGTAACCTATTACTGCTCATTGACAATGTACTTGGTCACCCAAGAGCTCTGGTGAAGATGTACAAGGAGATTAATGTTTTTATGCCTGCTAACAGAATATCCATCTGTGGATCAAGGAGTAATTTTGAGTTTCAAGTCTTATTTACAAAATGTTGTAAGATTGTAGTTTCCATAGATTATTTATCTCACGGATCTGGGCAAAACAAATTGAAAAAAACATTAGAAAACATTAGCCATTCTAGCTGCCATTAGGAACATTCATGATTAATGGGAAGAGCTTGAAATATCAATGTTCACAGGAGTTTGGCAGAAGTAAGTTCTAGCCCTCATGGATGACTTGAAGGGGGGTTTATGGCTTAAGTGGAGGAAGTCAGGACAGATGTGGTAGAATTAGCAACAAAACTAGAATTTGAAGTGGATTGAATATCTGACTCAAGTGCTGAAATCTCATGACAAAACTTCAACGGATAAGGAATTGCTTCTTATGGATGAGCAAACAAGGTAATTTCTTGATGAAATCTCCTGGTAAAGATGCTGGGAAGATTGTTGAAATGATAACAAAAGATTTAGAATGTTGCAGAAATTTAGTTGGTATGATAAAGCAGTAGCAGAGCTTGAGATTGACTCTAATTTTGAAAGCACTATGCCCACAGTAGAACTTGTATCAAACGACATCACACTAGGCAGAGAACTTTATGAAAGGAAGAATCAACACTGCAAACTTCACTGTTGGTCTTATTTTAAGAAGTTGCCAGTCACCCCAGCCTTTAGCAACCAGCACTCTGATTAGTCAGTAACTATCAACATGGAAGCAAGACTCTCTACTAGCAAAATAATTGACTTGCTGAAAGCTCAGATGATGGTTAGCATTTTTTAGCAACAAAATGAAGTACGTACATATTTTAGATATGCCATTCCACACTTTGATATGCAGTGGGAAAGCAGAAAACTCCTTTGACTTGGTTTGTGGTGATATTCACTTTATTGTGGTGGTCTGGAACCAAACAAAAACTATCTGAGGTATGCCTCCTGTACAGAGCCTTATTCAAACTTAGCTTGATACAATATACCACTTTTTGAAGACTTTGCCAAAGTGTTAACATAAGTTTTTAAGGAATATAAACACAAATGAAAATATTTAAAATGTGTTCAAAACTTTCTTAAGACCATTTTAATATAATACTTAATACATAGTAATATCAAGCCACTCCCTTCTAGCTTGCTAAGTTTCTGTTTAGAAATCTCCAGCTAGCCTTATAAGATTTTTTTTCTCTATCACCATATTTTGCAAAATTAATTACAATAGGTCTTGATGTGGGCCTGATTTTGTTAATGCTGATGGGAGTTCTCTGTGCCTCCTCAATCTGCTTCCTTGCCCAAATTATGGATAATTTCTGATCTTATTTCTTGCTAAGTTCCCTAAACCTATTCTCAAGTTTCCATATTTTTCCTCTTTTGTTCGGCTTCATTTTTTTCCATTATTTTGTCTTCTAGGTCACTAATTCATCCCTCTGTTTTTTCCAGCCTGTTCATTACATTAAGCATGTTTCCAATCTAGTTTATTGCATTCTTCATCTGATTCTTTTTTAATTCCTTTATTTCTGTGGTAAGGGTCTCCTGGAGGTCTTTTTGTTTTCGGGGGGGGGGGGGGGGGGGACGTGAGTGGGGGAGGGGCAGAGGAAGAGAGGATTTAACACAAGCTCCATGCCTAGCATATTTCTTAAGCCCAGTGAATACCCTTATGATGGTTACTTCAAATTCTCCATCATGCATTTTATTCTGTTTTGCTGAGATTTCAGGCCATGATCTTCTGTTTCTTTTGTTTGAGATACATTCCTCTGTATTGGCATTTTGTCTGTCTCTTTTATGTGTTAGAAAAGCCAGTTGTGTCTTTAGCTTCTGAAAGTGATGGCCTTATGAATAAGAGGTCACGTAGTGCCCAGGACCTGGTGCTTCAGGGAGTGTCTCCAGCGTGTGCTGCATGGGCTCTGCTGTTGTGTTGTGGCTACTCTATCTTTAAGGGTAGTTGTCTACAGAGGCTCTCCTTGCCTGCTGTGGACAGTGCTTGGTTCCTGGACTAAATTTAGTGAGTTTTAACCAAGTGTGCTCTAGTCTGCTTATAAAGTGAGACCTGGTACCACTTCTACCACCACTGAGGCCCTGCAGAACTCTGATCTAGAGATGTGGTGTGGGCAGGGGCTCGTGTTGGTCTTTTGGGAGAAGGACTCGCTGTATTGGGACTGAGGAAAGCCTGATTGAGTAGGGCAGTTCTACCAGAGTGCAGGGGAGTATGACTTGATGTAAGCAAGTTAGACACTCAGGGTGCTGTGTTCCTTCCCTCAGGTGGCTTTGTGTATGTGCTGGGGGGTGAGGGGGATGTGGGAGGGGAATGGTGCCAGCCAGCTCCTTTGTTGCTGGAGAGACATTTCTGTGAATGCTGCCTCTCAGAAACACAATCCAAGAACAGTGCATCATCTCCCCACTGTGTAACCCAGTCTTCCTTCATCTTTTTTCCATGCTGTCTGTCCCCAGTTTGGTTTGCCTGCTGTCATTCTAGGAACAGGGCAGTGTCCTTTGGGCTCTATCTCAGCCAAGCTTGCTCACCATTCAAAACTTCAAGCTTTAAGTCCTGCTGATTGCAAGAACTCACATAATTCAGCCTCTCTCATTTTCCAGGACCATGGCTTTGGGGAAATGTTATCCTTGTGCGTCTCCCCGTGTGTTCCTCTCTCACCTTTCTCTGACCATGGCTCCCTTCTTCCCTTCCCCAGCAATGGGGATCTACTTCTCCCACTAAGCATGTCTCTGCACTTCCTACTTTCTTCAATGTGGCCTCTTATCTCTCTTTAGTTGTAGAGTTTGCTTTGTCAGTCTTCAGATTGATTTCTGGGGTATTTAGGATGATTTGATAGTGTCTAGCTGTGTTTGTGTGACAAGACGAACCTAGGGTTTTCCTATTCCCCTGCTATCTTCCTTTTAGGAAAAAAAAAATTCAAGAATATACAGAATTGTTGAGATTTCTCCCTGAGGGAGAATTGATTTCTTTTACTGAAGTCAATCCAGTATAAAAATGTAATTTTATAAGTTGTAAAATCCTAAGAAGTTTAAAAGGTGTTCCAAGATTTAACTTTTACATTTTTGTGAGAAGAAGAAAAACATTCCATAACTAGAGCATCCTTCTTTAAAAAAAGACTCTTGTAGAAATCCTGGTGAAATATTTTCAATCTTTTGTACTGTAACTGGAATCAGGCCAGCTGATAAGAGGAATTCTCAAAATACCATGCACTTTTCGCTCAGGCATTGATCTTTCTGACACAAGACATGAAGTTAAGTGCTTTTAGAGGGGGTGGGATGCTTCAAAGAGAAAATATGGTAAATGAGGGATATAAAGGATAATTTGTGGTGCTAAACATTTAATAGAGCATAGATGACATTACTGATATAAGATAACTTAAATGTTTTGAATTTCATTGAAAGAGGAATAATGTATTGCCAATGGTGGTGATAAGAAGCTATAGTAAATTAAAAAAAAAGTGAGGGGTGCTTGGGTGGCTCAAGCTGTTAAGCGTCCAGCTTTGGCTCAGGTCATGATCTTGCAGTTTGTGAGTTCAAGCTCCATGTTGGGCTCTGGGCTGACAGCTCAGAGCCTGGAGCCTGCTTGGGATCTGTATCTCCCTCTCTCTGCTCCACCCCTCCCCTGCTAGTGCTGTGTTTCTCTCTCAAAAATAAACATTAAAAAAATTTTTTTTTAAATAATGACAAAACTGACAACTCTGGTTCTGGATATATTTCGCATTTAGTAAGCTATAGTTTAGAGAGCCAAAGATAAATAACAAAATTAAGGATTTATAAATTGAGAGTCTTGAAGTAAAGTATACAGAAAAGAAAAATATGAATAATGGCTTTTATAACAAATAGTGTGTGTGGAAATGATTACAATTTGCTGAATTACTGAAATACATGTGAGTTTAAAAACTGGCTATTGATGGCTAGTCACATATCTAAATTCTATGGGAAGAGGAGAAACCTCTGTGGTGTAATTTTAGGAAAAGACTTTCCTAACTAGGAAATTACACTCTATATTCCTTAAGTGTCCATCATTTTCACACATTGGATTATTGTATAAAGCTACTGTAATTGTATCTTTATAATTGTAATTCTCATCAATAAGTAGGAAATTAAAAATTCAATGTTTCAGATAAAATTAGTTGATCAGTATTCTAGAGTAAAATAATACTGTGCAGAAATGGAATGTCAAAAAGGCCCTTAGTGGGTTTTTTAGAAGAATGAGAAGTGGTAGAGTTAGAATCTGCTTATTATATGGGTCAATAATTGCTTCAAGGAGCTGAATGAATTGCTTGTCCATTGGTGTGACATGCCAAAGATAAAGGCATATCCTAGCAAGAGAGATGGTGATTATATAGCTGGATTGGCTATATTCTTTTGACTGATTTACTTATGCTCTGGTGACTTCATTTTGGGGGGAAAATGCCTAGGGTTTGTGATATGCTGCAATGAGAGATTTAAGCAATCTATATAAAGCCAAACTTTCCCATACATGTTCAGAGTACTTCCATTACTTGGTTCAAAAAAGTCAGGCAATTTTTTAGAAAATTAAGAATTTATTTTAATGATCCTTTTCTTAAGCCTGCATTCCAGATGAAATCCTATCACTCCCCAAATTCTTCCTATAAATTTCTTTCCTCTGAAGTCCTAGTATCTGAAATTTGAAAATAGGGCAAAAAGTTGGGGGTCACCATCTTTTTAATGTCATATCAGGGTAAAAGATCAATTAGAGTGAATATATCTAATTCAAAATATGTACTATTGATTTGATCTAGGGTTAGGTTTACATGATAAATTGTAGAATTTTTTGAAACAGGTTTTTTTTTGAGATGCTAAGAATTTGGAAAACATAACCCAGAGTTAGGATTTATGATACTGTATGACATTACTTAAATTTGTAACTAGCTAGCGGGTTTATCCTAACATTACCTGAAAACTACCAGTTTCTCAAATGCTCTTTGAAGGTTTTATCTTACCGGTTCCTTGATTGCAATAAAATATTTGGCATTTTTCATATTTTTAGGAAAGCTACAGTTTAAAGCTTGTAGTTTTCAATTCCTTATCCATTTTAATCATTGTTTTCAGAGCAAAATGTTATTCTCCACAAACTTCCTGCTACTGCAGACATTATTCATATGAGGATATTGTGCATTAGCTTTCATGAATTGAAGAATATTTGTATATTCTGAATAATCTTCATTAAGATAATTCTGGTTTGTTTTTTTTTATTTAAAAAAAAATTTTTTTTTAACGTTTATTTATTTTTAAGACAGAGACAGAGCATGAACGGGGGAGGGGCAGAGAGAGAGGGAGACACAGAATCAGAAGCAGGCTCCAGGCTCTGAGCCATCAGCCCAGAGCCCGACGCGGGGCTCGAACTCACGGACCGTGAGATCGTGACCTGAGCCGAAGTCGGACGCTTAACTGACTGAGCCACCCAGGCACCCCTAAGATAATTCTGTTTTAGCAGGAATAACATGGATTACAAACTGTAAATATAAGTATTAAGGTCAAGTATGTTAGATGATAGAACTCCTCTATTGAGCATTGGAGGAGAAACAGTTAAGTTATTCTGGCCATTTTTTTCCCCACTCCAGGAATATCATCATTAGGAACTTCCTGAAAACATGAGTCCTCATACTTGCATATAGATATATTGAACCAGTATATCTAGGAGTGATGCTGTATAGAGAATATTGCCTTTTTAAAAAGTATCATCCCCTTGATTAAGAGGAAGAATCTTTTGAATTATAGATCTAGTTTTGAGATGGAAAGTTTGAGTAATTCTAATCTCAGATGAGGTGTAGACATATAAGGATAGAAAACTGAAAGTATGTATGAAAATATTCTTTCCAGGGGCAAACTTTGATCTATGTGGCAAACTATATGGGAAGTCTAATCAAGCTTTATGTTAATGTTGAACTCAAGTATGTAGACATTGTTTTGTGTTTTGGAAATAGAAGAATCACATCTGCCAGCTTCAAAGAATGGCTTTTTAATGACTTTTTTAATCATAAAAAATTCATATAGGCCACCATTAAAGAAGTCACCCTTAGAAAAGAAATCAAAGCCCAAAAAACTTTATTAGCTTTGAAAGATACATTAGAGGACGGACAGCGGGGCAGTGAAGCTGCTTTAGGAGTGTGTTGGAAGGGAAACTTCGATTGGAGCAGTAAAAGGGTGATTGTGTGAAGTCAGCCTTGCACAAAGAATAAAGGTCCACAATGAGGTCGTCAAGGAGCTTATTTCATTAGAGGTAACAGCACACAGTGAAATCCAAGTGTTTTTAATTAGTTCCTATTTTTCTTAATGTCATCTCTATACATACTTGGTGAATTCTGGTTTTCTGTTCAATTACCAGAAACACTCAGATACAGCAGGGCCATCAACAATATATAACAGGTGTAAAGGAAACAAAATTTAATTACATCTAATACTGTAATAGTGGAAGTCACCTCACCAGTTTTAAAGCCAGTGGAACAGCCCTAAGGAAATTCCTACTTGGTCATGTTGAGGTTTAACTTGCCAATCAAAAACTGATGAAATACCAAGTGCAGTGACTGTTTTCCTTCAAATTTCACTGTAACTAACAAACCCAATATTTACTTTTCAGGTCAATCTGATTATCATACTCACATAAATGATCCTAAACTGCTGGGTGCATCTTTATAGATCTCTTCAAATTAGAAATACACATAAAATAGTTACAGCATCAGCCTATGTGTGACAGTGTGGATGTTTTTCTGTGAGAAGGAATGTGTGTGAAGTTGTTTGAGGGTGTGACTATGAAATTGTAAATGCAAGTGTGTAATTGTGTGTGATTATACGTGAGAGAAAATAGTTGTTAATGGTATATTTTACTGCTTGACACAGTCCTTGTTTATCCTATCTTATTCTGTAATATCACAAAGTTACCTTAGAATGTGGGTGTGTATATGTGTTAATTCATCTTCTCTAGGAGACAAATTCAGTAGGCTACAATAGTAATAACTTCCCTCCCTATCTAACAGAGTTGAACTAAATTAATGCCTGCTATAGCGGTGTGTACTGAAAAGGGGCATTACAGAACTGTGGACTGTCCTATGTAGGTGTCATACAGAGGTTTTTATTTCTATGCAAGTATTCATAACTTGGTCAAAAGAAAGATTCCTTATTTTTTTTAAATACTGAGTCAATATAGGTCTTGTCTCAGGAAAACTAAAGTTCTAAACCTCCTATGGAATAAGAAGAGGAACACAAAATATTTTATATATAAAAATTAAAGGAAACTTTGCACAGTGTAGCATCTATAGGAGTTGTACACATTTCCTTAACTTTAGCACAGATTAAAGAACAAAGTGGCAGATATTTCCTTCTAATATCCTTCTTCCCTGTAACATGTTCTGTGGAATTTGAATGGGATGGATCATGAAGAATGGTCTTAATCAAAAGCATTTAGGTTAATATGGTAGATCTCACGTTTAATGTGTTTACCCCAGTTAAAAATATTGGAAGAATAGTAACTCTCCTGCTTACTGTCAAGCATTTTACCTCCTTTTAAAACTCTCATAACCGCAATGGGAGGGAAGTCCTATTCCCTGATTTTTCAGATGGGATTGACTTCCAGGTGGTGCAGCAAGAGCCTTGCCCAGGGTCCACACATCTACTCAGGGGTGGGTCCAGAGGAAATCCCTTCAGTCTGGCTTAATTTCACTGCTCTGTTTTGATTCCTTCTATACTATGCTGATACCTTCCATGTGTGAAATGTTTTTCCTATTTTTCTGAGGTAAATTAACCTATGTGTTTTTATTTAAACCTGAATTTCCATTACGGTTTCCATGTGAGGTTTATCTTTATGGGGGTAACCTATTAACACTGCCTGGAACTAGTGTTGAGTGGAATGTGCTTTGTAGGTCTCTTTGTATTGTAATGATATGTGAAGTTTATAGTCTATTTTGATTTCTACTAAATACAGTGTTGGATTGGATTCCCTGGGAAATGTCTCAGCCAGAGATTTAGCTAAAAGAAGTTCATGAGGAATATTCTGGAGAAAAATACCTATATAGTAAGGAGAATAACTAAATAAAGATGAGGGAGAAGTTGAAATGTAGTTCATTTGCAACAGAGAAGGCTGACCCTGTAGGACAATTTGGATTTGGCATGACCCTTCAGACTTCCCAAACTGAATTCTTGGTTTGACCAGTTATTGGGTATGGGTTGATCCTTGTTTGTGGAAGGTGTTTTCCTTCAGCGGAGGGCATCAACTGCAAGCCAACAGCAGCCAAGATTCCCAGTAACTGAGTAAATGAATGTGTTAGTCTTGAGTGGATTACAGCAGAACAACACAGAATTTTTTATACCTGATAAATTTAACCACTTTTAGAGTAAAGTTCTAAGTTTGGGAAAACACATATATTAATGTAACAACGATCAGGAGATGGAACAGTTTAATCTGTCAACAATGTGTCTTGAAATGGCCTTCTTGAAGTATAATATAGAACTACATAGTGCACATAGTTTGAGTTTGGACATACTTAAACAGTCATGATACCATTGCTACAGTCAAGGTAATTGGAATAACCAGTACCTCTCAGAGTTTTAAGTCCTTTTGTTTTATTTTTGTGATAACATGTCCCATGTTCTTATCCTCCTAGCAAATTTTCAAGTGCACAATACATATAGTTAACTATAGGTGCTATATTGTACAACAGATTTTCAGACATTATTCATCTAGTGCTATAGATTGAGCCCCCTAAAATTCTAGGCTGAAACCTAATCCCCCATGTAATTGTACTTGCTGGGAAGTAATCTGGGTCATGAGGCTGGAACTCTCATGAGTGAAAATATAGTGCCTTTATAAAAAAGACCCTGGAGCACTCCCTCCCCCATTTTACCATGTGAAGACACAGGGAAAAGATGCCTTTTAGCGGGCACCTATCTGCTGGTGCCTTGATCTTGGATTTTCCAGCCTCCATAACTGAGAAACATTTGTTGTTTAAGCGACCCATTTTGTGGTAGTTTTGTTAGAGCAGCCCAATTTAGCTAAGACCTCTAGCATCCCTAAAATTTCATACTTATCTCCATTTCCCTATGCAGCATCCCCTGGTAACCACTATCCTCTGCTTTTGAGTTTGACTATTTTAGCTACTTCAAATGAATCATGTAGAATTTGTCTGGCTTATTACACTTAGGATAATGTTCTCCAGGTTAACCTATGCTATTGAAAATGGTGGGATTTCCTTTTTGAAAACTGAAGAATATTTTATTTGTATACCATGTTACTAATATATGTGTAGTATAAAAATGCTCTCTATATTGTGAGATTGCTTTTATAGAACTTTTTTATATGCTAAAATCCAAACTATATTGCTACTATTTATATAGTCATTTATTTTTTAAAGCAATTAACACAATCCTTTCACACTTAGCTTTATTTTAACCATTTTCATGGGTTTTTGTTTCTTGGTGTTGATCTAAACTTCTCTCATTGTATTGTTCCAAGAAGTTCCTTTCATATTTCTTCTAGCATAGGTCCATTGGTAATTCAACCAGTCTTTCCTTGCTTAAAAATCCTCACTACTTTATTTTTGAAAGTAACTTTTGTTGGTTTAATTTTTTTTTCCTTCTAGAACTTTATTTTTTTTTACTTTTTTATTTTTTAAAGAATTTTTTAAGTCTATTTGAGAAATAATGCATAAGTGGGGCAGGGCAGTGAGAGAATCCCAATCAGGCTCTATGCTGACAGTGTAGAGACTGATGGGCTTGAATTCATGACTGGGAGATCATGACCTGAACTGAAATCAAGAGTCTTATGCTTAACTTGACTTAGCCACTGATGCACCCCTCCTTCTAGAACTTTAAAGTTGTCACCACATTGTCTTTTGGCTTACAAATACTTTGGTGAGAAATCTGTTTTCCTACCTTCATGCAATGTATTTTTTTTTTTTTTTTGTCAGTTGATCTGGTTTTTCTTTGGTTTTCTTTTGTTAAGACACATCTAGGTGTGTGTGTGTGTGTGTGTGTGTGTGTGTGTGTGGCAATTGTTTACAGATTTTTGGTATTTTAAGGTACTGTGAGTTCTTTCAATCTGTGGTTCAGTAATTTTTCAGTGCTGTTGGAAACTTTTAAGTCATTGTGTCATCAAATGTTTTTGTGTTCTATTTTCCTTCTGGGATTTTAGTTATTATGCTATCTGATATTATCCTGCATTTCTTGGATGTACAGTTGACTTTTCCTGTTGTTTTACTTTGTATAATTTCTGTTGACCATATCTTAATGTTCACTAGTATTTTTTGGCTCTGACAAGTTTGCTGATGAGTCCTTTTAAAAAGCATTCATCATCTTTTTGACAGCCTTTTTTCTTTGAAAAATTTTTTAAAAAGTTTGAGAGAGTAAGCATAAGTGGGGAGGGGCAGAGAGAGAGAATTCTGAGCAAGGTCTGCATCATCAGCACAGAGCCTGATGCAAGGCTCAAACTCATGAACCATGAGATCATGACCTGATCTGAAATCAAGATTCACATGCTTAACTGACTGAGCCACCTGGGCACCCCTGTGACAGTCTTTTTTTCTAGCCTTGTCATCCCATTATATTATATAACTTTCTTTTTTGTTGAAGTTATCTATTCATACATGATGATCACCTTTAAGCATAGTCATTTTATAGTTTTTCCCATCTAACCCCACATGGGATAGTCTCTAGATAAAGTTCTCTTGTTTGTTTCTTGGCAGACAGTTGTTTAATCCTCACTTTTTTGTGTTTGAAAATTTTAATTTACTGCTTAACATAATATTGAGAACATTTAGAGGCTAAAATGTATATAATTCATGCCTTGTAATGTTACATGTCTCTTTATCTCTGAAAATGATAGTGTAGGTGTATGGTTCAATCCTGTTGGAGTTGAGCTGGGTTTGGATCTTGTTACTGGAGTTCATCTCTACCTTCAAATTTACACCTTCCCTCTAAATCCCTCAAAGGTCTCCCTTAATTCTCCTAACTCTCCCTAAGTGGTTGACTGCTGTGTCTTGCTAGGTGATGCTTAACTTACCTGCAGTCTCAGGCAAGCTTCCAGGTGGGGCTCTCTCAGTGAGTCTCCCCTCACCCAGGATGGGACAACTCTCTCCTTGGCTGGAGACCCAGGACAATTTTATGTGGGGATTTTTTTTTAATGTTCCCTTAGCTGTACTGTGTGCCTTTCCTAGGAGGGTAAAGGAGTTTGCTGCCTATCATTGAAAAAATATTCTTCATGAACTATGAAAGTTAAAATAACTTTTGGTTTCTTTCTTTATAATGTGGCCTGAGAACAAACCACTTTACTACTTAAAGTTCTTTCTTTCTCCTTGGAATACAAATGCGTATTGGTGAATTATTAATATTTGTTTCCTCTATAAGGAATTATTCATAACTTGCATTTTACTTTATTATTTACTGAAGATTAGAAGGAATATTCATGATGAATGACTGAACCACCAAAAATGAATGTCCTATTCTTAGTCTGTTTATTTTCTTCATCTGTTCATTTTACATATCTTCACTTAAGCACTTATTTTTGTTTACTATTTGCCAAACATATTGCTACACTTAGAACTTTACATAAATTCTTAGTTTTTATAGTCTGCTATGATGGCATTGTTACTTACACAGAAAGGCTAAGTAAATTTGTCCAAATTACATCAGAAGAGTCTGAAATTAGAGCTGAGTAGACCAACTTTATTCTGATATTCCTGTATGTTATAGTCCCAAAGGTAGTTTGAACTCTCCTATAACTGATATCTCTGTGTGCATATACACGATGCAAATCTGTGTTTATAAAAGGATGTACATTTCTACAAATGTCTTTTTTTTTTGATGTATGTACACATGAATGTCAAATTTCTTTGAAGAAATTTATTCACTTATACTTTCATTCTTCAAATATTATACACACACACACACACACACAGTTTTTCAGTATTTATTTTTGAGAGAGAGCAAGTGGGGGAAGGGCAGAGAGAGAGAGAGAGAGAGAGAGAGAGAGAGAGAGAGAGAGACAAAATCCGAAGCAGGCTCTGTGAGGTCAGTTCAAAGCCTGATGTGAGGCTCGAACCCACAAACTGAGAATGTGACTGGAGCTGAAATTAAGAATTGGATATTTGAATGACTGAGCCACCAGGTGCCCCAAACATTTTATATTTTAAATGTAATGATTTTTAGTCCAAAACTTTTATTTTCTATTTATTGACTCCTATTGAATTTTTCTTTTATCATTGACATTTAAAACCTCAAGGTTAGTTTCCTTAAATTTTATCTCATATGGTTGCATTTATATCTGTATAGTATTGTCCCTAACTTTAGTATTTTAATTTTTAAAATGGAGTCTTTATGAATTTATCCTGGAGTCTTTACTTAAACACCAGTTATCCCCATTTGAGATCTACATGTGGTTTGTTTTTCAAATTAAAATTAATGTTTATTTTTGAGAGAGGGAACACAAGGTGTGGGGGAGGGGCAGAAAGAGAGGGAGACACAGAATCTGAAGCAGGTTCCAGGCACAGAGCCTGATGCAGGGCTTGATCTCACAAACTGGTGAGATCATGACCTAAGTCAAAACCAAGGGTTTAATGCTTAACCTACTGAGTCACTTAGGTGCCCCATTTCTGTTTCACTTTTAAGACCAATGAATAATTTCACTCTCTTAACAAGCTCTACCTTTATTTTGGTCTGATAACAAATTATTTAATCTTTCAAGATTTTTTTTCCCCAGATTCCATGCTTTTTAAATTAGGACTGAGAATTCAAGGCAGGAAATATCTAGATATTCTATCATATATTTTTCAAAAAGTTTTATACACATTCTATAGGAAGGATAACTTTTTCCTCTTTTATTCTCATTTGAATGAAGAACAATCAATTCAAATCTGGCTTTTGCTGGAAAAGTGTAGATTTTTCCAAAACACTGCCCAATTGGTTTCCATTAGCATCATCCCCTAAAATGCTAAGGATGAAGTATGGTTGATGTAAATTTTGAGAGCCAGTTCAATTATCCAACAGAGCAAGTTGGCAGGCAGCCAGAGCCCTAGGAAGTCATTTAGATAAATTTCATATTCATATAATTTATTCTCTATTTGGTGAAGATGCTGTGCCAGAGGCCATGTTTTCTGTGAACCAATTGCAGTTTGGACCAATTACTACCCCAATTACTCTCTTCTGCCTCTGTCCTTTTAAAACATCATACTTTGTTTGGAAGAAGCCATGCCTCATCAAGAAGCAGTTGTCCAATGGCGTGATTTTTGCTTGAGGGTGCTGATAGGAAAAACTGGAAGCCTTGTAATTTAACTATGAAAATTATTGAGACACAGCTGTGAAAGACATACCATTGAGAATTCTCTAGTTTGTTCTTGCACATCAAATCTGGATGTATATTTGGGGTTGTTTCAGTTTTCCCCCAGGGCTGTGCAGCATTGTTAGCTAGGAAAATTGTAAGTAAGCACATGTTGGTCTCCCTGAAGCTGTTCCTTTTTGAACTATACAGACTTTCTAGTAGTGATGTGGGTCTTAACATTTTTATAGTTCTTTATTCATTATCTTCATAGCAACAAGTAACTTCCTTAATTCATTAGAATCATAAATGCACTTTTTTGTTTGGAAATTTTTACATTTTGGGGGTCTTTGACACATCTATCATTCTGTCATCTTCCAGCATTTCTTTATATTTCTTACCACTTTTCTTTGTTTTTGGCTTCTTTCCTTACAAAACAGAATCTTTCAACTTTCTTTTTTGAGTTGCTACTTTTAGTCTTTAAACATTTTTCCTAGGAACGTATCACTTGATTCAAATACTATACACATACTGTTTCTCTAACGATGCTTCCAGACCATGTATCTCCTCTAAGCTTCAGTGCTTTACACTCCTCTGTCTCTAGGAGATCATCATTTGGATATCCAACAGACATCTCAACTGCAATATATGTCAAACTTTTCCTAGTAATTCAGGACTACTTTATTGCTTTTTACCTCAAATGACACCATTTAAGAAAATTAAACCGTAAATCATGGAGCAATATTTATGTCCTTTGTATTATGTGCCTGATATCCAAATAAAGCCATTCCCTAAGGGGCTATTGTTATGTTTATTGATTATATAAGTTTTACTGATGCTATGGCTACTATCTTAGACCTTAGACTTAACTCTTTTTAGTCATGCTGCAGGAACTCTAACCTGTCTGTACGACTTCCTCTTTCATCATATACATTGTGGATGTGTATGATTGGAATTCCTATTGTCATGAGTTCCACTTTTGTTTAAACACAAATAAGAATACATTTTCAAAAATACAAAGTCACCTATGTTTAAAATATTTGAAGATATATAGATATCAGGAATATTTTGAGAATTTTCTTATCACTTTTCCTTATTGAAACCTTATCATGGAACACTTCCATAATGTAATTTTCTCAAAATTGAGTATTTTCCTAAAATAAGATTTTTGTTAAGGGACAACATTGTAAAATCCACTGTGCATAAGACGATCATTGCAACTGGCAAATTTCGTAGAATTATGTTGTATGTATTTACTGCATTAGATTTTGAGGTTCTTGAAGTCATAATTTGTATTTTAGTCATCCTTTGTTCTCAGCATAAGTTGCTGTGGCTGATGCATGGGATCTGTTCAGGAAGTGTTTGTTGAAAGAAACTGCATAATATGTACATCAGAGTAAATCTCCAAAAGTTGTCACGCATTACCAAGTTGCCTAAGCATATACACTTTTTAAAAAGTAAAATAGCAATTTATGGGCCTATGGATAATGATGGGAGAACCAAAGCTATCATGCCTTAAGGGAATGTCTGGTGATTATTTAATTAGTAAAATTTCAGAGGAAAGAAACATGCATTGATTTTTTTTTTTTTAGTGCACTTGAAAAATTTAAGAAGTTTTGAACACTCTAATGTTCACTCTAAATCCTCTATATTAAAACTATATGTACCATTGATACTATGAATTAAGAAAAAAAAAAAAACCTGGAACCAATTTAGAAGAACATTTAGAATCTAATGTTTTTTTGAATGTAAAGGTTGACTTTCAGTAATTAAAAATCACTACTAGAAATTAGTTACTTGAATATATTATAAATTGTTACAAATCTTGTGACACTTTATCCTAAAGTTTTCAACTTGTTAAACAGAAGAGTTTACTGACAAAGGTTAACCTTTGAGAAAGTAACATTCAATTTAAAATGTTGAATTTACTTTTAAATGTATGCACATATATAGGGTAATATAACATTTACCATAGGAATACTCATTAGGTTTATTTTAAAAGAGGAAAATTTACAAATTAAATAAAAGGGAAATGAAAGTGGCCTTGGACAAGAGATTGCAAGATTAGCTTAGCTAAAATTACTGAAGAGCAGGTGGGCAATGATTGAGAGGATAACGGTGATTCTAGTCAGATGAAAACATGATTTAGTCCTAAAAGACATGGTAGTCATATAGCATCTATTTGTGTATCTACTGTAGATCTAAAAGATTATGTAACATTGTGACAAAATACTTGATTGACTTACAGATATATCTAGCTTCCAGAGTTTGAAGTAATTCTAAAAATACATTTAATATAGCCTTGGGTTTCTCCTATCAGTTAAAAAGAAGTTACTACTGTCTCATAGAAAATTTAATATTGCTTGTAGAGTACTTTGAGATTGCTCTGGAATACCTAATTTGAAAAAGGTATCAGAAACACAGTATGAAATTAGGATGCCACTTCAACCTAAGGATAAAGAAACAAAAGTTAGGCATAAAAACAAAAATGATGTCTGAGGTGACACAAAGAAATTCAGCGGTAATCAATTCAGATCAGCTTGGCTTAATTTAAGACAATTGCTTGAAACCTGACTTGAATTAGGTAATAGACCAAACAAATAGTATATTTGGTAGTAGTTACAACTAAACTTGGCCAACTGCAAAATACTGAGAGAAAAAGAATTTCAGGATTTTAAAGTTGAATGGGTTAACTAATAGCACGTTATTTGTTCAAATATAGACAGTTCAAGTGCTTACTTGGTAAATGAGCCATTATATTTATACAGTTACAGACAAATGCAAAATTTACATAAATAGATGTAAGTAATAAAGCACATGATATAGGACACAGGCCATTCAACATCTGGACTTCTGCAGAAATGTGTTGCATATAATCAGGAGAGGAGTTTGAGCTTTCCATTTCCCTTAAATGTTGGACACTTTGGTCATTCAAATAAAATACTTAAACACTGATAAAATTTCTTTCTATGTAATTATAGACAAATGGAAAACTTTTAAACTGTTGTGTGAAATGTGCTTGCTTTGTGCCTTCAGAGCTCTGTTCAAGAGTAGGTAGGTTTTGGCAATAAAACCTGGGTACTTCAAGTGTGGTGGAAGTGACGAGCATTTTTCTGTGATGGACCTAGGGAGGGTTTAATAATGGATATTTTTGTGGACCACTGCTTTTTAAAATGAGAAATAAACCTGGAAAGAAAAAATAATGGACCTGTCAGAAATACAGGTATATTTATTCTTACACATTTACTCATAACTCTTTAAGAGCACATATTTGAAATGATTGTAATTGGACCTATGAATTTACAATACTGTAATGCTGTATTTATTTTTAAAAAAAATTTTTTTTAATGTTTATTTTTTTGAGACAGAGACAGAGCATGAATGGGGGAGGGTCAGAGAGAGGGAGACACAGAATCTGAAACAGGCTCCAGTCTCTGAGCTGTCAGCACAGAGCCCGATGCGGGGCTCGAACTCACAGACTGTGAGATCATGACCTGAGCTGAAGTTGGCCGCTTAACCTACTGAGCCACCCAGGCGCCCCTGTAATGCTATATTTAAAAGAAAAAGTTTGAATTCACAAAACGTAAATAAGTCCACTGAATATCTAGAAAATTTACCGTCTTCCTATTTCCTAAAGAGTCTTAGCATACAAATGCATTATTAGTTTTTTTTCTTAGAAAATTCTGGATTTTCTGGTTAGAGGTTAAAGGTTTATACCTAAAATTGAGAATCAGAAATCTTATGTTTTTTGTAGTAAAACATAATTAGTTAACATGTTAGAAAAACTTTAAAGTAATTTTCAGCTACAGACATGTCTGAATCCATATTAGGATTTGGATTTAGTTGTAATCAATTACACCAGAAAATTGTATCACATTTTGAACCTTTTTTTTTAACTGTTAAGGTAGAAGTTAGATTGTATTATCAGTTCTCATTTACCCACCAACAATTTCAACAACCTTTAACTCATGTTCACTATTTTATCTATATCTTCACCTTATCTTCTACCATATCTGATGACTTTGAAGCTAATCTCAAGTATCATATGCTCTAATATATTCATGTTTCATAATAAATTTTAACTGGTTGTATTATAATCTAGAATAAGGTTAATAGATTACAGTCTTCATCTTTCTTCATTGTCCTTGCAATTTGTTGAAGAAACTCAGTCCTTATCCTTGTAAGAGTTTCTCACTCTGAATTTTGTGGATTGTACTCCTGTTAACATATTTCTATACCCCTATTTTCTCTAAATTGCTAGTGACACTAAAATGTTGAATCTGCTTTAAATACTTCGCAGGTAGAATTGTATACTCTCATTGTGAGCAACATCTTTTGTCTCCATTTTCTTGATTTTGATAGCTTTAATTTTATTGCAAGATCAAGTGACATTGTGAAATTGGCGATACTCTCATTCTGTTATTGTCTATTTAGTAGTTGGTGTTCCTATATAAAACCTTTCCTATATAATTTTATTACCTTACAAAGAAAGGCAAGTCATATACTTTTTCTCTTATAATGGTTAGTTTTCAGAATGAATTAATATCCTATATTTCTCCAAAGTTGACCAATGTGTTTTTATCTCTTAATATGCTTGAATCTGTTTTAATATACATGATATGTTTATGTTTGTGGCTGTTACTTTTACTGACGTTTATATTGCCCTGCCATTGGTCAGTAGGAATCAAGTTGTGGCCTAAGTCCCCTTGAAAACATTCAAGTAGTGATTAGGTTCTTTTTCTAGTATTAGAAAGACTGCCAGGCTTATCTTGTTTATATGCTGTCTTAAAAGAGTAATCAAACATATACCCACATAGTGTTGATTGCACTGAAGAGAAAATGGCAATTAGATACCAAAATATGAATATTAGCAGTTTTTTTTTTTTTTTTAACTGGGTTGGTCATTATTTCAAATTACAAAAGGCCAGAACTAGAAAACAGTCTCTGCATTCCCATTCTAGGATTGAAGCAATTTACTTAAGTTTGTTTTTCTATCACTTTTGTCACGTAACAACTTTGGTTCCAACTAATTACTGATTTATTGCATTGATTGAAAGCTAAAAAGCTGAGATTTGACCACTGCTGTAAGATTGAGGTACAGAACTTCCTCTTGAGCAACACCCAGTGAGAGTTTTTGGTTTTCTACTTCACTTGGTACTTTTGTACCAAAACTCTTTTGTCTTTATGCCTCTTCCTTCTTCATATTGGTGACATCATAGGAGTATTTTGCCATTTGGAATTTGGCCGAACCTAGACAGCACTGAGAAGTCATTAAATAGAATGGACTGTAGAACCAAAGTGCGCAGAAGCTGGGTTGGAACTTGGGTAAACCCTAAAAGATTGATTTCCTGCTAAAATAAGTAAAGCAAAATTGAAAAATTTCCATGGAATTTAAATAAGATCCCTAGGGGCGCCTGGGTGGCTCAGTCAGTTAAGTGTCCGACTTCAGCTCAGGTCATGATCTCGCGGTCTGTGAGGTCGGGCTCTGTGCTGACTGCTCAGAGCCTGGAGCCTGTTTCAGATTCTGTGTCTCCCTCTCTCTGACCCTCCCCCGTTCATGCTCTCTCTCTCTCTGTCTCAAAAATAAACGTTAAAAAAAATAAAAATAAGATCCCTATACTGATAATATTCAAAATGTCAAATATAACCCAATAGGACTCAATAAACAAAATCTGACAAATTCTATAGGGAAGGGTAATCAAAAGATGCTAAACCCCAGATGAATAAGATGTCAGTTATCAAAGACTCTAAAAATGGTATTATCAACATGCAATAGAGGTAAAGCAAAACACTCCAAGAATAATGCAGAGATAGAAATTCCCAGGTGGAAAAAATCAATATATAACATACTAACAAATAGAAATTTTAGAATTGAATAATAACTAAAAACTTTGAGTTGATAAGCTCAATAGCAGAATGGAGATTACTATAAGGATTAGTAAATTTGAGAATAGGATAATAGAAATTACTCAGTATGAATAACGGAGATGCAAAAATATGGAATAAAAAAGAAGAAACTGAGGGTACTGAATGAAGCACAATGAATGTTCTAACATTCTTGTCATTAGAGTTTCTAGAACCATTGGATAGGATACAAAAGTAAAAAAAAAAAAACCTGTCTAAAACGTGGAAAACCATGGAAAATCTGTTTTTGAATGGTCAGGGGTTCTGATAAAAAAAAAATCAGATTAAAAGAAAACCCTCAAAGGTTAAAATGTTACTGAAAAGCTTTTCAATATTTTCTGTAAGTTTACATTTCAAAGGGGTTAAACAGTCAAAAATTTAGGATTTTTAATTTTAAAGACTTTGATTACATTAGGGAGCTAAGTTGCTCTCTAAGAAAAGGAATCTTAAGTTTTGAAGTTCTTCTATGCAAAATTATGAAATTAAGAAATATGGTAACCTAAGAGCTCTATATTAAAATAGGTTAGGGGCACCTGGGTGGTTCAGTCTGTTAAGTGTCCGACTTCGAATCAGGTTATGATCTCCGGGTTTGTGAGTTCGAGCCCTGCGTCGGGCTCTGTGCTGACAGCTCAGACTGGAACCTGCTTCAGATTCTGTGTCTCCCTATCTCTCTGCCCGTCCCTTGCTCACACTCGCGTGCTCTCTCTCAGTAATAAATAAACGGTAAAAAAAAAAAAAAAAAAAAAAAAAATAGGTTACAGGTGCCTCGGTGGCTCAGTCGGTTGCGTGTCAGACTCTTGATTTCAACTCGGGTCATGTTGCCAGGGTCATGGGATCCAGCCCCATGTCAGTGTAAAGCCTGCTTAAGATTCTCTTTCCCTCTACTCCTCTCCCCTATTTGCACATTGTGCACACTCTTGCAAAAAAAAAAATCATTAAATGGGTGCATTAATACTTTCATAATACATTCCAGGCCTGGGTGGCTTACTAGCAAATTATACACATTAGTTAAAAAATATCACCAATGATCCCAAATCTCTTCCAGAATTAATAAGTGAGTTAAGGATAATCACAAGACACAGTCATTTAGTGGAAGTCCATTGTATTTGCCAACAAATAATTGAAAACTATTAAAATTGACAGTGATAACTACAAATATGCCAGTACCATTTATTATAGCCTTCCACTCTCAAAAGGAAATATGTTTTTGTAAACATAACAAATATGCCAAATCTGTGTTGTGAACATTACAAAATTATGATGAAAGGCGTAAAGACCTCAATAAATGGAGAAATATAGTATGCTAGTGGATTTGAATACTCAATGTAGTCCAGGTGCATTTTCCCCCCAAAAAATCTGTGGATGTAATGAAACTTCAGTCAGTATCCCACTGGAAGATTTGTACATCTAGACAATCAAACTCCAAATATATATGGAAAGCAGAGGAATCAGAATAGGAAATACAATACTGAAAAATATGAACAAAGTTGGAAGACTCCTACAACAACATGCTTTTAAGTCTCACCATGAAGCTACATTAATCAAAATGTATTCATGAAAGAATATCCACACAAATTAACGGAACCTAAGATTACATAAATAGACCCACTCAAATACTGTTAATTGATTTCTAATAAAGGCTCAAAGGCAATTCAAAGAAGAAAGCAGTCTTAACTAATTGTGATATATTGATTGGGGATCCCAAACTGAACTTTCATCGACACTTCATACTTAACAAAGAATCATTCAAAATGTATGATATACAAAATATAAAATTCGGAATTCTAACATTTTTAGATGAAAACCTAGGACATGATCTTCATGAACTTGGGTTATGCAAATAGTTCTTAGATAAGAAACCAAGAGTGTTCCATAAAACATTAAAAAATTGGACTTTATGAAAACTGTAAATCTTTTACTCCAGGATATTATTAGAATGAAGACTGGAGTACAGATTGGGATAATGTATTTGTAAATCACATATTCAACAGAAAACTTTTATTAAACCATAAAAGTAATAAAAAAATGAGAAAAAAGTACAATTAAGATGTGCAAAATATTTCATATCTTTTGTCAAAGAAAATATGACTATCAATTTAAGCATACAAATGGATGCTTAACATCATTATCTATTAGGAAAATGCAAATTAAAACTGACCAGATGCCACCAACACATCTTCTAGAATGGTTAAAATAAGTGAAATGTTCATACGTTATTGGTTATATAATGCAAGATCATCCAGCCACTCTGGAAAATATTTTGGAAGTTTCTTACAAAGTTAAATATCTACTTGTATGTGCAGTAATCCCACTTGTAGATCTTTTGCATAAGGAAATGAAGTTATTTTTACATGAACAAAAATTACAGATTGTTTATGGTAACTTTATTCATAATTACAAAAAATGAGCAATGGTTTAATATTCAACTGATTAATGCCTGTATCAGTTATCAATGTGTCAGTAATCAATGTCTCAAATTGTGATACATCTACTCAATAGACTAAGATACTATCCACAAAAACATGATCGAAGCACATGTGTATAAGTGTAAAGTCTCAAAAAATTACATTTTGTATTCATTCATATGACATTCTGGATAAGACAAATAGTAGTTGCCAGGGATTAGGTATAAATGAAATTTGGTCTAGAAATTCAACCCTGAGAGATTTTTTGGGTGACCAGGATAGAATTGTTTTGTATACTGATTTTGATGGTGCTTATGTGAAACTATGTATATGATAAAACTCTATCTTGAAAATGTTAACTTTTAGTGTTTTAAGTTATAAGTTACTGTTGTATTTATATTCCATTGGATACATTGGTAGGAATGGTATAATAGTTTCATTCTAGAAGTTTAGTTTTTACGACATGGTGGAACATAAGTTATTTTCAGCTACTGAAAGAAATTATGTAGTTGCAAATTAATGATCAAATTGTGTCTTCCTTAAAAGAACTGGGATATAGGCAGTTCATTTTGGAGGTGATCTCAGCACATTGGAGGAAATGGGCAAAGTGAAACAACGTAGGGATGTAGTATATCACTGAAGTTAATTTGTGGCATATTATGGAGGACAAATAGAGTTCAATCTTGCTGTATGTCCCAACTTATGTAGAATATGCCTGAAAATTGTGCAATTGGATTTTAGGAAGTTGGGGGCTGCCCCCAAAGATATTATCTATATCCTTTTGTACTGTATATAGCAGTGGATGCTCATTGGCACAGATAAAATCATCACAATTAAAATACTCATTGTTGGAAATTCAAACTTAAGCAGATCTCTTGTATTTCATCTGTTAACTACAGCAGGCAGAGGCTATAATGTGTAGTAGAGCCCTTAAGGTGACTAAGGGTAGATGTATTTTCTGCTTTATTTGTTGTGTCTTGAATTACGGTGTTTTTGGAAAAAGATTTTTTTAATGTTTATTTTTGAGAGAGGTCACAAGTGCAGGAGGGCCAGAGTGAGAGGGAGACAAAGGATTGGAAGCAGTCTTCCTGCAGACAGCAGAGAGCCAGATGTAGGCTCGAGCTCAGGAACCATAAAATTATGACCAGAGCTGAAGTGGGACACTTAACAGGCTGAGCCACCCAGGTGCCCTTGGAAAAGATTTTTACGGAATCAAATTTATCAATATTTTTCTTGTTTTGCTTTGTATTTGTATCATAATCAGAAAAGCCATTCTCTGCTTACACTAACTTAAAAAAATCTACACGATTTTATTTAAATTTATATCTCTTGTATATTTGGAGTCCATTCTTAGGTTAACAAGAACACAGATCTAAGTTTTATCTTCTTAAATAGCTACCCAGTTACCCAAGTACGATTTATTTAAAAGTTTGTATTTGACCTACTTGTTTGAGACGCCACCTTGTTGTATACTAAATTTCCATATCTACTTGGATCTATTTTTGCTTTCCTCTTATTTTTTTATTACAACATGATTGTAACTTTTATTTACAGGGTTTTTATAGTATGTTTTAATGTCTAATAGGGTTTGCTTTCCTCATAGTGTTTTTTTTAGTTTTAGTGTCTATTTCTGAATGTTTTTCTGTCTAAACTTTAGTATCAATTTGTCTAAAACATAAAAAGACCATGGATATTTTTCATTGTGAATGAATTAACTTTGTAAATTGATTTGGGGAAAACTGACATCTTTATAGCATTGTGTCATTAGATTTAAGACCTAGGCAACATTTTTCCAAGTTCATCATTTTCTCATTGAGAAGTTTAAAATTTTTATCCTCCTAGATTTTATGGAGTTCTTAATTAAATAGCTCTTAATTTATTTGCTACTATTGTGACTTTTTCCTAGGTTATTTTTATATTCTATAAGTTTCTAATTCTTGCCATTGATTTCATTAGTCTTCTAGAGTCTCTGGGGATTTTCAAGTTATCACCCTGTCATTTCTGAGTAGGTACAGTGTAACTTTTACCATTTCCTGTGATTCTAATTAACATCTAAATGTATTGACTATTGTCTCTTCTATAATGTTGAGTCCTGGAGATAATGGAATCTTTTCCTGATCAGGAAAGCCTGATCAGGCTTTGGTGTTCTTGCATTTAGTAAGGCAATGCCTTATATCTAAAAGTCTAGGGTGTTTGTGTTAACTATTTTAAAGTATTCCTAGTTTTTAAAAAAAAAATTTTTGTTAATCTTTATTCACTTTTGAGAGAGAGCATGAGCAGGGGAGGGGCACAGAGAGAGGGGAGACACAGAATCTGAATCAGGCTCCAGGCTCTGAGCTGTCAGCACAGAGCCTAACCCGGGGGGCTCGAATCTACCAACCGTGAGATCATGACCTGAGCCCAAGTTGGACGCTCAACAGACTGAGACACCCAGATGCCCCATTCCTAGTTTTTTTTTTTCAATATATGAAGGTTATTGTCAAATTGGTTTCCATACAACACCCAGTGCTCATCCCAAAAGGTGCCCTCCTCAATACCCATCACCCACCCTCCCCTCCCTCCCACCCCCCAATCACCCTCAGTTTGTTCTCAGTTTTTAAGAGTCTCTTATGCTTTGGCTCTCTTCTACTCTAACCTCTTTTTTTTTTTTTTTTTTCCTTCCCCTCCCCCATGGGTTTCTGTTAAGTTTCTCAGGATCCACATAGGAGTGAAAACATATGGTATCTGTCTTTCTCTGTATGGCTTATTTCACTTAGCATCACACTCTCCATTTCCTTCCACGTTGCTACAAAGGGCCATATTTCGTTTTTATTGCCATGTAGTACTCCATTGTGTATATAAACCACAATTTCTTTATCCATTCATCAGTTGATGGACATTTAGGCTCTTTCCATAATTTGGCTATTGTTGAAAGTGCTGCTATAAACATTGGGGTACAAGTGCCCCTATGCATCAGTACTCCTGTATCCCTTGGGTAAATTCCTAGCAGTGCTATTGCTGGGTCATAGGGTAGGTCTATTTTTAATTTTCTGAGGAACCTCCACACTGCTTTCCAGAGCGGCTGCACCAATTTGCATTCCCACCAACAGTGCAAGAGGGTTCCCGTTTCTCCACATCCTCTGCAGCATCTATAGTCTCCTGATTTGTTCATTTTGGCCACTCTGACTGGCGTGAGGTGATGTCTGAGTGTGGTTTTGATTTGTATTTCCCTGATGAGGAGCGACGTTGAGCATCTTTTCATGTGCCTGTTGGCCATCCGGATGTCTTCTTTAGAGAAGTGTCTATTCATGTTTTCTGCCCATTTCTTCACTGGGTTATTTGTTTTTCGGGTGTGGAGTTTGGTGAGCTCCTTATAGATTTTGGATACTAGCCCTTTGTCCGATGTGTCATTTGCAAATATCTTTTCCCATTCCGTTGGTTGCCTTTTAGTTTTGTTGGTTATTCCCTTTGCAGTGCAGAAGCTTTTGATCTTCATAAGGTCCCAGTAATTCATTTTTGCTTTTGATTCCCTTGCCTTTAGGGATGTGTCGAGTAAGAGATTGCTACGGCTGAGGTCAGAGAGGTCTTTTCCTGCTTTCTCCTCTAGGGTTTTGATGGTTTCCTGTCTCACATTCAGGTCCTTAATCCATTTTGAGTTTATTTTTGTGAATGGTGTGAGAAAGTGGTCTAGTTTCAACCTTCTGCATGTTGCTGTCCAGTTCTCCCAGCACCATTTGTTAAAGAGACTGTCTTTTTTCCATTGGATGTTCTTTCCTGCTTTGTCAAAGATGAGTTGGCCATACGTTTGTGGGTCTAGTTCTGGGGTTTCAATTCTATTCCATTGGTCTGTGTGTCTGTTTTTGTGCCAATACCATGCTGTCTTGATGATGACAGCTTTGTAGTAGAGGCTAAAGTCTGGGATTGTGATACCTCCTGCTTTGGTCCTCTTCAAAATTGCTTTGGCTATTCGGGCATTTTGTGGTTCCATATGAATTTTAGGATTGCTTGTTGTAGCTTCGAGAAGAATGCTTGTGCAATTTTGACTGGGATTGCATTGAATGTGTAAATAGCTTTGGGTAATATTGACATTTTAACAATATTCTTCCAATCCATGAGCAGGGAATGTCTTTCCATTTCTTTATATCTTCTTCAATTTCCTTCATAAGCTTTCTATAGTTTTCAGCATACAGATCTTTTACATCTTTGATTAGATTTATCCCTAGGTATTTTATGCTTCTTGGTTCAATTGTGAATGGGATCAGTTTCTTTGTCTTTCTGTTGCTTCGTTGTTAGTGTATAAGAATGCAACTGATTTCTGTACGTTGATTTTGTATCCTGCAACTTTGCTGAATTCATGTATCAGTTCTAGCAGACTTTTGGTGGAGTCTATCGGATTTTGCATGTATAATATCATGTCATCTGCAAAAAGTGAAAGCTTGACTTCATCTTTGCCAATTTGGATGCCTTTGATTTCCTTTTGTTGTCTGATTGCTGATGCTAGAACTTCTAACACTATGTTAAACAACAGCGGTGAGAGTGCGCATCCCTGTCGTGTTCCTGATCTCAGGGAAAAAGCTCTCAGTTTTTCCCCATTGAGGATGGTGTTAGCTGTGGGCTTTTCATAAATAGCTTTTATGATCTTTAAGTATGTTCCTTCTATCCCGACTTTCTCGAGGGTTTTTATTAAGAAAGGGTGCTGGATTTTGTCAAAGGCCTTTTCTGCATCGATTGACAGGATCATATGGTTCTTTTTTTTTTTGTTAATGTGATGTATCACGTTGATCGATGTGCGAATGTTGAACCAGCCCTGCATCCCAGGAATGAATCCCACTTGATCATGGTGAATAATTCTTTTTATATGCTGTTGAATTCGATTTGCTAGTATCTTATTGAGAATTTTTGCATCCATATTCATCAGAGATATTGGCCTGTAGTTGTCTTTTTTTTTTTTTTTTTTTTTTTTTTTTTTTTTTTTTTTTTTTTTTTTTTTTAACTGGGTCTCTGTCTGGTTTAGGAATCAAAGTAATACTGGCTTCATAGAATGAGTCTGGAAGTTTTCCTTCCCTTTCTATTTCTTGGAATAGCTTGAGAAGGATAGGTGTTATCTCTGCTTTAAACGTCTGGTAGAACTCCCCTGGGAAGACATCTTGTCCTGGACTCTTATTTGTTGTGAGATTTTTGATGACTGATTCAATTTCTTCGCTGGTTATGGGTCTGTTCCAGCTTTCTATTTCCTCCTGATTGAGTTTTGGAGGCGTGTTCGTGTTTAGGAATTTATCCATGTCTTCCAGGTTGTCCAGTTTGTTGGCATATAATTTTTATAGTATTCCCTGATAATTGCTTGTATCTCTGAGAGATTGGTTGTAATAATTCCATTTTCATTCATGATTTTATCTTTTTGGGTCATCTCCCTTTTCTTTTTGAGAAGCCTGGCTAGAGGTTTGTCAATTTTATTTTTTAAAAAACCAACTCTTGGTTTCGTTGATCTGCTCTACAGTTTTTTTAGATTCTATATTGTTTATTTCTGCTCTTATCTTTATTATTTCTCTTCTGCTGGATTTAGGCTGTCTTTGCTGTTCTGCTTCTATTTCCTTTAGGTGTGCTGTTAGATTTTGTATTTGGGATTTTTCTTGTTTCTTGAGATAGGCCTGGATTGCAATGTATTTTCCTCTCAGGACTGTCTTCCCTGCATCCCAAAGCATTTGGATTGTTGTATTTTCATTTTCGTTTGTTTCCATATATATTTTAATTTCTTCTCTAATTGCCTGGTTGATCCACTCATTCTTTAGTAGGGTGTTCTTTAACCTCCACGCTTTTGGAGGTTTTCCAGACTTTTTCCTGTGGTTGATTTCAAGCTTCATAGCATTGTGGTCTGAAAGTATGCATGGTATAATTTCAATTCTTGTATACTTATGATGGGCTGTTTTGTGACCCAGTATATGATCTATCTTGGAGAATGTTCCATGTGCACTCGAGAAGAAAGTATATTCTGTTGCTTTGGGATGCAGAGTTCTAAATATATCTGTCAAGTCCATCTGATCCACTGTATCATTCAGGGCCCTTGTTTCTTTATTGATTCTCTGTCTAGATGATCTATCCATTTCTGTAAGTGGGGTGTTAAAGTCCCCTGCAATTACCACATTCTTATCAATAAGGTTGCTTACGTTTGTGAGTAATTGTTTTATATATTTGGGGGCTCCTGTTTTCGGCACATAGAAATTTATAATTGTTAGCTCTTCCTGATGGATAGACCCTGTAATTATTATATAATGCCCTTCTTCATCTCTTGTGACAGCCTTTAGTTTAAAGTCTACTTTGTCTGATATAAGTATGGCTACTCCAGCTTTCTTTTGACTTCCAGTGGCATGATAAATAGTTCTCCATCCCCTCACTCTCAATCTGAAGGTGTCCTCAGGTCTAAAATGAGTCTCTTGTAGACAGCAAATAGATGGGTCTTGTTTTTTTTATCCATTCTGATACCCTATGTCTTTTGGTTGGCGCATTTAGTCCATTTACATTCAGTGTTATAGGAAGATACGGGTTTAGAGTCATTGTGATGTCTGTATGTTTTATGCTTGTAGTGATGTCTCTGGTACTTTGTTTCACAGGATTCCCCTTAGGATCTCTTGTAGGGCTGGTTTAGTGGTGACCAATTCGTTCAGTTTTTGTTTGGGAAGACCTTTATCTCTCCTTCTATTCTAAATGACAGACTTGCTGGATAAAGGATTCTCGGCTGCATATTTTTTCTGTTCATCACATTGAAGATCTCCTGCCATGCCTTTCTGGCCTGCCGAGTTTCAAAAGAGAGATCAGTCACGAGTCTTATAGGTCTCCCTTTATATGTGAGGGCACGTTTATCCCTTGCTGCTTTCAGAATTTTCTCTTTATCCTTGTATTTTGCCAGTTTCACTATGATATGTCATGCAGAAGATCGATTCAAGTTACGTCTGAAGGGAGTTCTCTGTGCCTCTTGGATTTCAATGCCTTTTTCCTTCCCCAGTTCAGGGAAGTTCTCAGCTATAATTTCTTCAAGTACCCCTTCAGCACCTTTCCCTCTCTCTTCCTCCTCTGGGATACCAATTATGCGTATATTATTTCTCTTTAGTGTATCACTTAGTTCTCTAATTTTCCCCTCATACTCCTGGATTTTTTTTATCTCTGTTTTTCTCAGTTTCCTCTTTTTCCATAATTTTATCTTCTAGTTCACCTATTCTCTCCTCTGCCTCTTCAATCTGAGCCGTGGTCATTTCCATTTTATTTTGCATGTCGTTTAAAGCGTTTTTCAGCTCCTCCTGACTGTTCCTGAGTCCCTTGATCTCTGTAGCAAGAGATTCTCTGCTGTCCTGTATACTGTTTTCAAGCCCAGCAATTAATTTTAGGACTATTATTCTAAATTCACTTTCTGTTATATTATTTAAATCGGTTTCGATCAGTTCATTAGCTGTTGTTATTTCCTGGAGATTCTTTTGAGGGGAATTCTTCTGTTTGGTCATTTTGGATAGTCCCTAGACTGGTGTGGACCTGCAGGGCACTTCCCCTGTGCTGTGGTGTATAACTGGAGTTGGTGGGCAGGGCCACAGTCAGAGCTGATGTCTGCCCCCAGTCCACCGCTAAGGCCACAGTCAGACTGTTGTGTGCCTTCTCTTCCCCTCTCCTAGGTGTGGGATTCACTGTGGGGTGGCGTGGCCCGTCCGGGCTACTTGCACACTGCCAGGCTTGTGGTGCTGGGGATCTGGTGTATTAGCTGGGGTGGGTAGGCCAGGTGCACGGGGGCAGGAGGGGCAGGCTTATCTCCCTTCTCCTTAGGTGATCCACTTCAGGAGGGGCCCTGTGGCAGCGGGAAGGAGTCAGACCTGCTGCCGGAGGGGTGGCTCTGCAGAAGCACAGCATTGGGTGTTTGCGCAGAGCAAGCAAGTTCCCTGGCAGGAACTGGTTCCCTTTGGGATTTTGGCTGGGGGATGGGCAAGGGAGATGGCGCTGGTGAGCGCCTTTGTTCCCCACCAAACTGAGCTCTGTCATCCTGGGGCTCAGCAACTCTCCCTCCATTTGTCCTCCAGCCTTCCCGCTTTCTGAGCAGAGCTGTTAACTTATGACCTCCCAGATGCTAAGTCCCGCTTGCTGTAGGAACACACTCCGTCTGGTGCCTCCGCTTTTGCAAGCCAGACTCCGGGGCTCTGCTTGGCCGGCAGGCTGCCCCTCTGACCCGGCTCCCTCCCGCCAGTCCGTGGAGCGCACACTGCCTTGTCGCCCTTCCTACCCTCTTCCGTGGGCCTCTCCTCTGTGCTTGGCTCCGGAGACTCTGTTCTGCTAATCCTCTGGCGGTTTTCTGGGTTATTTAGGCAGGTGTAGGTGGAATCTAAGTAATCAGCAGGTCGCGCAGTGAGCCCAGCGTCCTCCTATGCTGCCATCTTCCCAAACTTCAAACCATTCCCAGTTTTTTAAAAAAGGTTTTCCTAGTTTTTATTTTTTTGTGTGCTTTTTTTCAGAAATACATGTTAAATGTTTCCAAAGTTTTCTCAGTATTCATGGAGATACCCCTAGGGTTTTTACCCTTCCCATCTATGAATGTTGTAAGATTTTAATAGACTTTCTAAAATTTAAAGTAATTGTATATTTTTAGGATAAATCACTTATTTATAGCCTACTGTTATGTGGTGTTTTGTTTTGCTAATACCATATTTAATATTTCTGCCTAGATATTAATAGATGACATTGCTTTGAGTTTTTCTGGTGTTTTTTTTTTTCAGGCTTAGTTATTGATATGCTTTTTTCATTAAAAAATGTAGGGGGTTTTCTTTTGTTTTCAGTACTCCACAAATTTATAATTGGTGGAACTATCTGGACATTGAACATTTTGTGGAAATTCAGTGATAAATTTTCTATGCCTGGTGCTTTCTTGAAAGTTGTCTATTTAGAGGTTGAATCTCTGTGTTCGTTTAGCTTTTTGTAAAAGTCATTTCATTTTTGGTGGTAGTGAGTTGGGGATATAGTATGGATAGGTGGAATGTTCATTCTTTTAATCTTGCTCATACTAACAAGTATGATATAAATGAATAAAAATTTGTTTTTTTATGGTAACTGATGTTATTTTCTACTCTTGGCCAAAGTTTAATGGATGAACATTTTTTTGTTTTTTGATTATTTTTTTAAACTGATTCAAATTGGAATGTGTGATGGAGAGGTAATAGCCTTGGTAGCATGTGGTCTTTTAAAATATTTGGTTTGTTACTCTTCTAACATTTTTTAAAACTTATTTTAACATTATTCTGTATGTGATCCTGGAGTCTTCCCTTGTCATAGAACATCAGGTACATGGGCTTGTTCCCTTACCTAACCATTGTTCTGAGTATTTTCCTATCTTTAGGAGCTACTTACCTATTCTCTGATCAGTGTGACTTCCTGTTTCTGCAAGTGTATTAGTTACCTATTTCCATGTCACAAATTATCCCCAAACTCTAAGCAATTAAAAAAAATAAACATTTTTCTCAATTTTTTTGTGGGTTAGGAATCCAGAAGCAGCTTAGCTATATGGTTCTTCCTCAGTAATTCTCATTAAGTTGAAGTAAAGCTGTCAGCCAGGTATGAGTCATTTAAAGGCTCCAATGATGCCACAGTTCAGCCGCAGTTGCTTAGTATGCTACGTGGTCCTCTCCATAGGCTCTTTATAACATGGCATCTTATTTACCCTAATGTGTGTGATCAGAGAAAGAGACCAAGAGACAGACACACAGAGAGAAGGAAAGGATGTAATAAGGAAGCCAAAATCTTTTTATAACCTAGTATAAGGATAACATAACTTCTGCCATACTTTATAAAATTAGAAGTGAGCCAGTAAAGCCAGCCTACATGTAAGGAGCTTTAATAAATACCACATGTAAGGTGGTACCATTTGGGACTGTCTTAAGGGCTGCCTTTTCATAGAAATCAAGGTTGTGAGTTTTTGGCTTTCTTTGTGACAGTAGCCTTCTGCCCCCCTCCCACCCCCCCACCTAGAAAATTAATTTCAGCTTGTGCTTCCATCTTTTTGTTTGTTTTGCTATTGGGTATATTTTTTGTTGGTTTTCTTTTATCTGTAGTCATGCGGGGGTGGAGGGGATGCTTTAGAGTAAATCTATCAAACTTTTACAAATCTCTCAAAATATCATAGATACCATCTAAAGTCATTCCCAAATATAGTAGTAGTATGGTTGGAAAGATAGTGAGATCCACAGGACTGCATCTGTTTTATCAGCACTTAACCATCAGACAAGCATATTAGGAAAACACGTATGTATTAGGTTAAACTAATCAATGTGAGTTCTCAAGTTACTCCAACTTTAAGCTTCTATATTTCCAGTCCTAAAAGTCTGATGTCATCCTCTGTGGGATCCCTGTGAGTCAAAGTCATCGGTGACCCGCTTTAATATTTAGGTGTCAAATATTTGGCAACTATTTTATGGATTTGTCTGTCAAGGCCATTTCCTAGCTGATCTGAGACAGCTGCCTGATTGAATGTCTGCCCTATATATTATTAACTTCACTCTTTTAGAACGACTTCCAATGACAAACCATGTCTTGTCATTTTCAACCTTCTTTATGCCATTACAGTTGACATCTCCTGAGTATCTACATGAAGATTTGTTTCTGCCAACATGGAAATATTTTCCAGAATGAGACAAGAGTCTTGAACTGGTCTCTGAAGTGGTCATTCTCAATTGATTAAATTACATATCATATGTGTGGTGTCAAAGTAGAGAAGATAATGGAATAACAAAACCTTTGGCATAAACCTACAATATAAAAACAATTTTTTCAAATTCAGGCATTTTTAAAAAATGTTTTATTTTGAGAGATTGAGACATACAAGGAGGTGAAGGGCAGAGAAAATTCCAAGCAGGTGTCATGCCATTAGCACAGGAGCCTGATGCAGGGCTTGATCTCATAACCATGAGACCATAACCTGAGCTGAAATCAAGAGTCTTGACACTTAAGCAACTGAGCCACACAGGCACCCCTAACATTCAGGTGTTTTAAAGACCTTTTTACATGTATTAAAGTTTTTTAAAGATATAATGCCACTATCAATTGGGTAAGATTTATTATCTCAATTATACAAATAAAGGAAAATAAGAAAGGGCAATAGTTCTCCAGTGATACAGCATTTTGTTATGGAATCTAAAAAGAACCCCAAATCTAACTCGTAGCCCAGAAAAGTTTCCATAATACTGTTTTTGCCTCTCTTACTACAATAATCCTGAATAATTGAGGCCAGTTTCCACTTTCTTTAGTTAAAATTGTTATGGGCTATTCCCAGAAACGATCAGTAGAAACATCACATTTCACACTTCTCATCCCTAATATACACTGTCTTCAACCTGCCCGGAAATTGGAACACCCTGGTGTTTCTTAACATCCTGGCAAACTCCAAGCCAATTTCAAATTCTCTGTATTTTCAGAATGTCCCTGTAATGTAGATTGAGATGGGACAGTTAACATTCATTTTGAACTCCTTCCCAGTGTAGCGTACAGAGCTCTTGGCTCCAGACTCTCTCAGAGGCTGAGACTATAAATACATAAATTTATTTCCCTTTATTCCCCCTGTCCTATTCATCTCCTGTAATCTAATGGGGTTCAATTTAGTCTTGATTATGCTATAACTTCTTCATGCTCAGTGCCAATCAACTCCACCTCTTTTCTATTGTCTAAAACAGTCTACTGAGGTAATTAGATAAAACAAGAAAAGTAGCCCAAGGTTGACTACAGTTTATCTAGATGTGTTTTTTAGCTACACTGAAAGAACAAGCACAGTATTCCGAATATTGTCATAAATTAAAAGTGACCTGGTATGGTAGGATTGTATAACCTGGGAACATTATAAGTTTAAAAATATATCTGGAAGTACTTAGCATTTCCTGGGTATTAGTCAAACGACACTGTTTTTGGTATAGCATTCATAACAGTGCTGTGAAACAGACACTTTAATTTTCCATCCTTTTAGAAGGGAGTTATGTTTTACCTAATGAGTTTGTGTGCTCACACATGCTTAGTTGGGAGGGACTAAACTGATTACTTCTTATAGCATTAGGTGAGGCATTTTAGGTCTGACTTGAAAGTACCATGTACTGTTGTGCACAAAGCAGGGGGAGCATTTTGAGGTTTCTGTATGAGGTGAAGGAAAAAGACAATGAGAATAGTGTAGAATCATGAACTAGAAGAAGAGTCATCAAAACTTTGAAATTATTAACCTTACTACTTGGTGTAAATAAATTATTTTTTACAGAAATCAGATAATAGACTCGATTTCATAACCAAGGTATCAGACCAAAAGGAACAGAAATTTATGGCAACTTTGAATTCTTTTCTGAAATTTTACACATTCATAAAATTGATTTGGATCAAGCTCAATATGCTTTCTAGAAACCAGGTTCCTTGCTTATATCTAGTTTACACAGTGGTATAGTAATTATCACAAGATTGAATTTTACTAAAAATTTGTACACATTTTAGTTAGAATGTATGTCAATAAACTAAGAAAATTATATGGGAGAAAATCATGAACCTCTAAGTGAAAGAGGAATTGTGATGTACAGATTCTATGGTTTGTCAATGTAGTATACTTAAGAATGTCCAAATCAGAAGTAAGATTTACATCCTCATAACCTATAAATGCTCGAACTGCATTTGAAAGGGTAATGGAAAATATCCAGCTGGCTAGGTAACAATATTTTATCTAAAATCTAGTAGAAATTTATAGTGAGAGCATGGCATCAGATTACTTCAGGTTTGACTTCTAGATCCTATATGTCAGCTTAAAAACCTTGGAAAAGTTAATCTTTCTATTTGGCTCTCTGAGATTGATAACATGTTATCTGTCATAGGATCATTGTAATGACTAATGTAAGTGAGGTAATAAAGAGTAGAATTTTGGAAGTGTAATATAGACACAAAATCCTATTTATTGTCATTATTTTTGTCTCTTGTAAATCTTATTTTTTTAAGTTTATTTTTATTAATTTAGAGAGGGGGGAGAGGGATGGAGAGAGGGGGAGACAGAATCTCAAGCAGGCTCCACAATATCGGTACAGTGCCCAACGTGAGGCTCAAACCTAGGAACAGTGAGATCATGACCCGAGCCAAAATCAAGAGTGGGACACTAAACTGATCAACCCAGGTGCCCCTGTCTCTTGTAAATTTTAAGTTAAATTGGCCTCTTTGGTATTCTGTGGTGAAATGGGAAGAATGCATAAAGTATTTCTGCTGCATCCTGAAGCATTATGACTGTCTCAGGGAAAAGCACCTGTGTGACACCAGAGCTGTGATGTGAACTAGCCGCTGTCTTCTTGAAATACCATTTTTCCTTGAAAGGACAACTTCAGACAGACTGGTTATTCAGACTTGAGGATTTGGCAGAGACATTATAGAAATGAATGTCATTTCAAGGAAAACCATTGAAAACATGGGTTTCCAATGATAAATTGAGGTTTTTGAGCAAATATTAGAATTTTCAGAAACCTGTATCTGCCACCCTGAGCTTGACAGGCTCTCATCTGATGATACTGGCAGGGATGTTAGCCGTTGTGATTTTTTTTTAATATGGTTTGGTGAAGTACATTAGATTTTATAATGTCCATATAATTCAGTGAACCAATATTTTTCAAGTAACTAGTGTATGATATTTAAAAAATCCTGCATGGTCATTTAAAGCACAAGATAGGCCAACAGATTTCAACATAAGACCATGTAAAGTTCACTGATAAGGCTTCAGATTGTACATTACAATTGTAACCTTTAAGACAGTATCCTTTACCTAGTTTTAGTGTTGAATCAAAAAGTATCCACAGTTAACTGAAAAGGTTAAAATACTCCTTCCTAACATATCTGAGGCCATATTTTCTCCACATATTTCAACCAAAACTACCATAATACCACAGACTGAATTCAGAAGCATGATTGAGAATCAATGTGTCTTCTGAAAATCCAGACATTAAAGGGATTTGTAAATCTGTAGAATAATCGTTCTATTCTTGCTAATTCTTCTGGGAAACACGTCTCATTTAAAACAAAAAAACAAAAAAAAAAAAACAAAAAAAAAACTTGGCCTCCTTGGTATTTGTCAAACACACTTAGCATTTATCTATCTCGGCAACTTTTGGACATAAGGTTTGTCTCCTTTCCAGCTTAATTCCCTTATTTGTTTTCATAACTCACTACGTTGTTTCACTCTGGTTTCTTTTTAGAAAGACATAATCAGAGATGCCTTCTGTACCTAATCAAAAAGTGTTCTCAACTATTTTTCTTTATGTCAATCACCATTTGGTATTAAATTTATTTATGGTTTTCCCTCCCACACTAATATGGAAGCCCCATGAACAGACACACCTGCAGACCTTGCCCCATTTTCCTCAGTACATTTTTTACTGGAACTGAAATATTCTTTTATAAGATTGTGGTCAAGAGTGCATAGGAAGTTTACAGAGTAACATACTGTAAAAAGTCCTATGGAATAATCAATGGAAAAGCAACAGACTAAGCTCTTCCATAAATAGTTGAAGAAAATTGCTATGAATGAGAAAAAGAGTAATACAAAGTATCCAAATACTCCCAGATGTCATGGGTTTAATTTTACTTCCACAGATAAAATTTTAATATATGTAAAATAGCATATGTTAACCTTTACTAAATTGCATTAGCTGAAGAAATATTTAAATTCTAAAATGTTGACTAAATTTTGAGAGATGTTTAGTGAATATACAGATTTGAAAACAGGGGACTGTTTGAATTTCAAAGTATATTAATAGTACTTCAATGAAAATTCCTTGTGTGGTAGAAATCCTTGTGGTAGTAAGGTGCCCTAGTCTTCTGGCTTGCTTTACTTAATCCACAACTCACCAGTAACACACACATAGGTGGGCACATAAGACAGATTATTCATTTCTATTTTTCCGTGAGAATTCTTGATTTGACACTGGGAACATTTACCTGCTAGAAAAAAAAAGTGGCAAAGTAGTATTGGGAGAGCCAGAGCCAATAGGAAGCAAAGACCTAATCCCATATCCATATTAGTATAGAATGAAGCTATTCCTTGACAAGTAGAGATTGATTTGTGGTGGTAACTCCAGTTCCAAGGACTGACAACCATGATCCCTGCAATTCATTCAATTCTGTAAGCTTTTTGTATCTTTTCCAAATACATGAACCAAAATGTTTACTTTTTTAGACTATTTGGAGTGCTTTTTAACCTATAAAAATGTTTACCATTACTGTAGCCAAACAGTTTTGGAAAAATCTGAATTGACAGTAGGTTCGAAAGATTTATAAATATCAGTAACACACAAAACAGGCAAAATGTATCACGTTTCACAAATGTATTTGATCACAAAATATTCTATTACCTGCAAAAACAAAACAAAAACACTTAGAAGACAAAGTTTACCATAAAATACCTTAGAATTATTTTTTCTCCTACCTGATCTCATACAAATATTTACGAACTCTCCCAAATACTTGGACAAATCTTTTCCATTACATGTACTTTCCCTCTGTTGAATAACTTATTCCATAAACATAATTTCTTCTTCCATAAACATATTTCCACTCACATTGTTAGAGTTCAGTTTTTACTTTCTGCAACCATTTTTAATGCTTGTCATTTTCATCTTCTCTTTCTACTGTCTCAAACTTTAAATTACAATTAAGTATTTCTCTCCTTCCCTAGATGATAACCTTTTCAGTTCCAGGGACAGCATTTTATTAATTCTTGTGTCCTCATTACTGTATACAATAATATGGTAGAGGATGACATCTTGAGTTGACTTGAATTAAATTTAGTCACAAATTACAATATTGCATATAATCTCAGCTCATCTTTATTGTTCCATAAATGTTTTTCTTCCTCTATTTCCTTTGTAAATATAACTTTACATGGAGCATAAAGGCAGAAACTGAAAGAAGAGGTAGAACAACAGAAAGATCTTTTAGTAACTCTTCATTTCACTCAGCCTGGGTATGAGGTCCTAGCTACTCTTCATTAGGGCTTTCAGTTCATTTGCCCCCCTTTGTCCCCATACTTCCCATTTGATTCTTCTGCCATGTACTGTCACCTGCTGTTGTCTTTTTCTACAGTCCAGTAGAGACTTAATCACTCTTAAGCATTCTATAAAGATTTTAATAATCAGTCTGCTTATTCTCTTCAGTGCTACTGTTATGGTAATTCTCGGGGATTTCAACATACACATAGATGACCCTATAATCTAACCTCAGTTTTAACTTCTACTCTTGCAGTCAGCTTTTCTCCTACCACTACTGCAGCCACTACATCTGTGAAAGTAAATTAAGATCTGGCCATTACCAGTAATTGTTAACAAGTATCCTACACTTCAACGTGTTCTCCCATGTTTTTAACAGTCCAATCCTAGCATGTAGAGTCCAAAACTTTAGCATGTATTTATTATACTTTACTACCCTAATCTTATAACTTTAATTCAAAGAGAGAGAGTGCAAGTGGGAGAGGGGCAGAGAGAAAGGGAGTCACAGAATCTGAAGCAGGCTCCAGGCTTCAAGCTGTCAGCACAGAGCCAATGCAGGGCTCGAACTCAGGAACCGTGAGATCATGACCTGAGCTGAAGTCGGATGCTTAACCGACGGAGCCACCCCTGCAGGCACCCCATAAAGTTATCAGTTCATTACTCATAAAACTCCATGTGCACACACTCCCCTCACAGACCCTTCTGTAGACCTGTATAGTGTTTAAGTTATGCTGCGTGAAATTAAATACACCATACTTCCTGATTCATACCTGGGCTCACTAAGTTGAATGTGGCTGGAGAAAACATGCAAGTTATCTGGTCTCAATTTAAAACCATGAGCATTAACCTCAAGTGGATTCTTAGAACTTCCAAGCAATAAGAAAGTATTATTTCATCCATTATTCCAATATCCTAGACATTGAATTTTCACTTATCCTAATACCACCAGCAGTTCGTTTGTTTTCCTCACTCCAGCATTTGTACTTCTTGCTTTCTCTCAAAGAGAAGTGAAGCAATCAGAAGAAGAATCCATCTGTGACCTGCCATTACTATCTGAACCTACCTACCTACCTACCTACCTCTGTCTTGCTGTCGTAGAGAAAATGCCTGTTTTCCTATCAAAGCTTCACTCCGGTGCTTCTACACTGGTTTTTATTCCCTCTTAAAAGTTATGGTTAATCTATTATCCCCTTTTGTGTGCATGATTTTTACCCGGTCAGTTTGATCTTGCTCTTCAGGATAAAACCATGTGTCATACATATGTCCTGTTTTGAGAGAAAACCATCATTCCCTAACTTAATAACACTCCCTTAAGTTTTTATTTGATTCGTCGTCTACACTTAATGATAAATTTCAACAGCTTAGACTAATATTTCCTTTTTTTATCTGCTTTCTCATCTTGTAAAGTCACTCCAATAAACCTTTGAATCTCAGATTATTTTCCATGTTAAAAGTGCTATTTCTTTAACAATGGTGGAAAACTGAGTCATTGATTTTCCAGACAGTACACTCATTTTTCCTCCTTATTCATGAGCCCCTCCTTTTTGTTCTCTTTACTGGTTTACATCTCACCTTCTTGATCTCTAAGCATTAAAGTAGTTCAAGTTTCAATTTTGACAACCTTTCTATCTGCACAAAATTTCTTGGTGATTTCATCTATAGTGTGGTTCAAATACTATACGTATATTCTTACCTTCTCATTGAGCTCTCAGATTTACAAATTCAATTTGCTATTCATCCTCTTTTGAAATGTCTGATAGGTGTCTTAAGATTAACACAATCCAAACTGAACTCTTTATCTTCCCCATCAGACCTTGATGTGTTACTTTATATGTTACTCTGACTCCTATCCAATCAGCAAATCTGTTGGCTCTGAGTCCATGATATATGCAAAATACAGGATCATCACCTCTTCTGCTGACTTACTTCAAAATAGTTTCTACTTCTATGAAAAATATCATTGGAATTTTGATAAGGATTGCGTTGTATCTCTATATTGCTTCCTATACAATGGATATTTTAACAATACTAATTCTTTCAATCAAGAAACATGGGATTTCTTTCCCTTTGAATTGTCAGTTTTCTTTCATCAGTGCCTTAGAGTTTTCATTGTATATTCAGTTGTATTTCAGCACCTTAAATTTATTCCTGAGTATTTTATTTTTCTTAAGGCTATTGTAAATAGGACTGTCATCTTAATTTCTTCTTCAGATAGTTCACTGGTACTGAATAGGGAAGCAATTGATTTTTGTATGATGTTGTATCCTGAAACTTTACTGAATTTTTTTCATTCATACAAATTTTTTGTGGAGTCTTTGGTTTTTTTATGTAGTTTGTTAAGAGACTATTTTACTTTTTAATTTTTATTCCAGATATGTTTTATTTATTTTTATTGCTTAATTGCTCTGGCTAGGACTTTATTTTATTGGGTAAAAGTGATGAGAATGGGCATCCTTTTCTTGTTCCTGTTAAGACAAAATCGCTGCCTTTAATAAAAATATGGCTTACTAATTAGGATAAACTGTAATTAAAAATAACATTACAACCTAGAATAGCCTGTAAAGAATAAAATATATGGTACTTCTGATGAGAATAAAGTAAAAAAAAAAAATAATCCAAATATTTCAAGAAAGAGTACCAAAGGTAAAATGAAAAGGAAACAAATGGAAAACAAATAAGATGATTGACTTAATCTAAACCCATACCAGTGACCACATTAAATGTAGATGAGCTAGGGGAGCCTGGGTGGCTCAGTGGGTTGAGCGTCCCACTTTGACTCAGGTCATGATCTCAGTTTGTGAGTTTGAGCCCCGCATCAGTCTGTGTGCTGACAGCTTGGAGCCTGCTTCGGATTCTGTGTCTCCCTCTCTCTTTCTCTGTCCCTCCCCTGCTTGTGCTCTGTCTCTCAAAAATAAATGTTAAAAAATAAAAATAAAAAAAAATGTAGATGGGCTAATAGCTCCAAATAAAAAGTTAGAGATTATCAGTAAGTGAAGACACCACTGTATGCTGCTTATAAGAGACGAAACTGGGGTGCCTTGGTGGCTCAGTCAGTTAAGCGTCCAACTTTGGCTCAGGTCATGATCTTGTGGTTCATTAGTTCAAGCTCCACATCAGGCTCTGTGCAGATAGTTCAGAGCCTGGAGCCTCCTTCAGATTCTGTTTATCCCTCTCTCTTTCTGCCCTTCTCCCACTACCCCCCCCTCAAAATTAAACATTAAAAAATGAAAAACACCACAAATAGATGGCAGTCAGAATGCTAAAAAGAAATACACCATGTAAATTGTAATTCTAAGAAGCCTAACATGGTATATATATTACCGTGAGACAGACTTGGCTTCAAAACAAAGAATGTTACTAAACATATATAAATACTATAATAGTCATATTACATGTATGTACCTAATAGAGCTTCACATATACACAACATAATTCTAAATGTGTACTAGAAACATAACAGATTGAAAGAAAAAAGGACATATCCATAATCGTAAAATTGAAACTTAATATTCCTCTCAATTGCAAAAAAAGTAGAAAAATAGGGACACACACACACACACACACACACACACAAATTTGAACATTACTACCAGCCAATCTGAGGAAATAGCTATAGGACACTATAGCCAACAAATGGATTGCACATGTTCTTTTTAAGTCTGTGAACGTTCCCTGTTATTGGAGTGCATATTTGTGCAACCCAAAAATTTATATGTTGAAGCCCTAACTCCCAATGAGATGGTATTTGTTGGTAGGTCCTTTAGGAAATGGTTAGATTTAGAGGAGGTCATGAGGGTGGAGCCCCTATGATGGGGTTAATATGCTTATAAAGAGAGAAAGTACAAGCCAGGAAAAGGGCTCTCACCAGAATCCCATCAATGCTGGCACCCTGACCACAAATTTCTAGTCACCAGAGTTGTGAGAAATACATTTCTGTTAGGTCACCTAGTCTGTGGTATTTCTTTTTGAGAGAGGGAGAGAGAGAGAAGGGAGAGAATCCCAAGCAGGCTTGGCATTGTCAGCTCAGAGCCTGACGCAGGGCTCAGTCTCATAAACTGTAGATCATGACCTGAGTCAAAACCAAGAGTCAGATGCTTACCCAACTGAGCCACCCAGAAACCTTTGGTCTATGGTATTTTCTAATAACCCTACAAGACTAAGGCATACCCCAGTGTAGACAATGTAATAGTCCATAACATAAGTCATAGTCAATTTCAAAAGTTGAAACCTTCTCAATATACTTTATGATTAAAGATTAATAAAAACATGCATATAACCCCAAGTTATTTGGAAACTAATCAATGTACTTTTTTTTCCCCTTACATTGAAGTATACTTGATGCAGAATGTTAGAGTAGTTTCAGATGTACAATACAATGATTCCACAAGTCTGTGTTCGGCTCTGCTCACCACAAGTGTAGCTATCATCTGTCACCAGGCACTGCTATTATAACATCATTGATTATAATTCCTCTGCTATAGCTTTCTTCCCTGTGACTTATTCATTCCATACCTGGAAGCCTGTGTCTCCTACTCCCCTTCACCCATTTTCCTCAACCCCCATCCTAGAAAATCAGAAAATATTTTTAACTGAACACTAATGAAAGCACACTGTATTGAACTTTGTGAGATGCAGCTGAAGCAGTGCTTTGAGAAAAAGTCTTAATTATAAATGTTTATATTAGAAAAAGGTAACATGTAAATATAAATGTCCTAAGCTGTTATCTTTAGAATGTGAGTGGGATGTGGAAATAAAGCAAAGCAAACCCAATATAAATGGGAAGGGGGGAGAAACCAAACACCTTGTATCGTTCTACTTATATGAAGTATAACCTGCAATACTAACCTGAAATAGTTAACCAGAGCAAGAGTAATGCTTGCCTCTGTGATACAGGTGGAGGAAAGGGGCATGAGGGAAGATTTTAGGGTGATGACAGTGATCTATATTTTGATGTGTCAATTTTATGTGTGTACAGGTTGGTACAAACTCAAATGTACAACAAATATCTGTATCTTCTGTATGTAATTTTAACTTAGGAAAAAAAGAAACTCAATTAAAAAACGCATTGTATATAAATGTTAACCTATCCAAAGCAACATGTCAGAGTATACTCATCATTGGTATGCATTCTGACAACTTACATTCTATTTTCAGGTCTATTTTTTTATTTAATACAGCTGGCTCCAAATATTTTTATTGATTTTATCACCTTAAGATCACTTATCTGCTTGCTGGATAGAGAACAATACCTTAGAATCCATAATGTACTTTTACTTCACTCTTTATAGTAAGATGGTGTGATCATTGAGTAATAGAGAATAAGACTCGAAACGAATTTGTTTCTATATTTGAACTATGAACTAAATGCAAAGAAACGTTTCATTTCTTGCATTAGTAACTCATTGTTTAGGATCTTCTCCTTTTATGGAGATGGGGAGAAGTCTATAAGTAGTCATTACTCAACAGCTGTAATATGATGTTAGACTAAAATGGGACCAGTTTTTATCTGAAATACAATCCTCACAGCTGGCAAGTGTTAGAACATTATCTCTTAGAACTTCTGTAAAATCTGTAGCAAGTTATCTTTAAAAATGCAAGAAATCAGTATCTATTGAATTTGTGTTATTTCATTTGTTTTGATGTTTTTTTAAACTTGGTTGAAAAGCACATGTACATGCTTACTCGTACATACATGCCCACATGTTTTAACAAATAGACTTGACAGAAATATAGGTCAAGAAGTAAAGTGGAACTGCCGGAAATGAAGAATTTTAAAGATCAGATAGGCATATGGTTTCTTTCAAATATAGCACATAAGGTATGTGGGGGTGGGGTGGAGATAAAACCACTACATGCAGATAAATTCTTTTAAGGATGTCATTTCTGCTTCAAATGTAGGTGTTTGCTTCTGTAGGACTTGTGTGGGTGTCAGTGTGATTGTGTAAAATGTTGGAAATAAGGAGTAATTTATTTTTAGTAGACACATCTACTTATGAAGACATCAATATATAAATGAATCTATGGTTTCTAGGCCTTTGTTTATCCTAGCAAGGATTGAGAGAACTGAAACCAATTTGTCTCTTTCACATTGGAGAATTGAGTATCTTTTATGATAGGAAATCCCATACCCCAAAGGAGAATGGAGGTGCTCCTTTGAAAGCACAGATTTTGGTTGAATTTGAGGAAGTCTGGGGAATATTGGAGGGAGAGAGACTGGGGGATGCATGCTATATCAGTGCTTGAGGCTGTCAAAAGATAATTGGGTGACACAGACTTTAAGAACTATTCCCAGGTTTTACTGCAGCATCTTAGGCATTTTTAAAGAGTGTTTAGAAGAATTAAATTGCTTTGTCTTTGCTTTTGGATGTGCATCTGAATTCAACAACATGCTAAAATAGTCCTAAAGAGACCCGCTTTTACGGAGTTATATTAGTAAGTTCAGACTTTCTTTGCATTTAAAGCATATATGTCAGCTATTTTGTTTTCAGAACTAAAGTAGCTCGTTATTAAAGAGTGTCTCTTTTTATTTTAAAAGTGTGTGTGGTCCATAGTGAATTCATAATAATCATTTGCTTCACTAATGTGCTTTCAGTTTTTGTGTCTTCGTGTTTTTTGTTTTTTTTTAATTTTCTGCTTCATTGTCTTTGTGGGGTTTTCTTTGTTGGTTTTGTGGGTTTTTTTGTTTTGTTTTTTTGTTTTGTTTTGTTTTGCAACTTAACACTGTTCACTCTTTTGGCCAAGTATACATATAGCAACACAAGTCTTCTTCCCCACAAATCTTTCATTTATTCCTCCCATTACTGTCAACTCTGCCCCAGATTGATAATTATTTTGTAGCATTAATAGTATTCCTTTTCATGAAATGACTTAATAGTTCCTGATGGGTTAAACTGACTCCTGTAATATGGATAAGATTAGTACTCCTGTAGCACTGATAATTTTGGTCACTGATTGTTAGGTAGCCTGACCTAGTTGACATGTCTGCCTTTTCCTTCTCACGGTGGCAGTATCTTTTGTGAAGCACCATTGTTGGTCCAGTTGTGTCCATTTCTAAGGCAGTCCTACCAGGAACAGTGCGTATGTCATCTCCTTGCTCCCTCAGTGAGAACTCTTCCAAAAGGGATAGAGTGACTCAGATCAGGAAATCAGAAGCCAGTAGCCTGCATATCCTTTGCTCTTAATGAGAACCATAATTTGGTTAATCAAATGGATGAACAAAAGCTCACATCATGACCGGTAGTAGCACTTCAGGATCTGCTCTTCCCAGTGTTGAATCCATTTGCAGCACTGGACTTGTGCCTTGGCATGTTTTTATTTTCAAAGTTGAACTGCTGCCTGGGATGCCTTGTTTCTATCTTCTACTTATTAGTTGGAACTCTGGAGGCCAAGAGGTACCTGAATGGTGTCCAAAGTACTAATTTCTTAGTGCTCATTTTACCACTTTGCTTTTTCTCTTGGGATCAACCTTTGCAGTTTTGGTAATTCCGATATCCTGTTACTCTCCTTCTAATCCAGGATTTTGGAAGCCCTAGTGGTATATAGGCTCATGAATGATTTGTATGTGAGCTCATCAGTACACATTTTCCAAACAATGAACATTTACCCTCTGAGATGATATTAATACTTTTACTTCTATGTCTGATGCTGATTAGGATATGAGGACTCCAGAATATTGCTGTCTGAGTAATCAAAGCCTTAAAATTTTTCAGCGTGTTATATATAGGTTGCCATGCTTGACATGAAAACTAAATGGAAAACTGCTTTATATCTGAATATATTTATTGGTACAGAAATTACTGTGAAGCTATGAACGTAATTATTAAATCTGTTTTATTACTGTATAATCAACGATTTCATATAAAACTTAACTATAGGTTAAGTTTCACTTATAGTTAAGTTTCACTAGAGGTGAAATAGTGACATTTCTAACTTGGATTTCTATGTTTTTTAATTTCCAAATCTAATATTAAAACATACCTTCAGGGGTTCCTGGGTAGCTCAGCTGGTTAAGCCTCTAACTCTTGGTTTCAGCTGAGGTCATGAGCCCATGGTTTGTGAGATCAAGCCCCACATGGGTCTCTGTGCTTGGAGCACAGATCCTGCTTGGGATTCTCTCTCCCCATCTCTTTGCCCCTCCCTCACTCATTCTCTCACTCTCAAAATAAACTTAAAAAACCATACCTTTAAAGTCTCTATAATTGAAGAGGACATCTTTTGGGATGAGCACTGGGTGTTGTATGGAAACCAATTTGACAATAAAGTCTCTATATAATGTTTGCCATTGAAAATTATTTCTACAGTCTGAAAACAAAATTAGAAGCAATGAGATGAAATTTGTATCAGTAACTCTTTGGGTGTACTAAGTACTTTTAAACATTTCATGTAGGTAAACAGTTTCAATAGTTTGTGTTTCCTTAGTGTTATCTAAACAGGATGAAGACCAATGAAATTCAGTATCCTGAATTATTGTACAAACTACCCTGTCTCTTCAGCTCCCTGGCACTTCTGAAATTGAGGCTCTCAAAATTTCTCACCTAAATTATTGCAGTAGTCTCTTAAACATTTTCTTCCCTATAAATTTCATCCTGTTTCCCATTAACCATGCACACTGATGCCAAGTGATTTTTCTGGAGTACTTGATTAGTTCATTCCGTGACCATCAAGCATTTCATGTCTGTTCAGTTGCCCTCCATCCAAAATTTTAAACCTTTGTACAGGATGCATAAGTTACTCATTCTGGTTCCTTACTTATTTCTTAAAACCATGTCTTTTATATTCAAATTTGATTTCCTAGGCTGTGAGTTTTTACATGATAGTTCCCAATTTCTTTGACAAGCTGGCTTTCTGTTAGGGTCAACTAATAGGCATTAGGAGAAAATCATATGATAAGAATGGATAAGAACATTTCTTTATATTTCCAAGTTGCTGTCAGTATTCCTTTAGTGACCCTGTTCAGTTTCTATCAATTTCCAGAGTCATTTGCAGCCCCAGCCATCTGGGGCTTACTCACAGGTACCAAGAGTGAACGAGCCATGCCTTATTGTGAGAGTACCAGCCATGCCACTCTCCTAATCTGCTGGGAAACTTGCTTCCCTGAGACTGCTGTCCACATGGCTGAGTCCCTGTCAGGCTTGTCTCTTTCTCCCTGGTAGAACAACCTCGAGATTTAGGATTGCTGCATCCCTCTAAGAACCTATCTCATGCACAGATTCTCTGTGCCACTGGATTCTCATAATATCTCTTTTAGGTTTCCTAGCAGTAGGGTTTGGAACTAATTTCTGTAATTACTGTTTTCTAGATAACCCCAAGGTAGTCATTTTTCTCTTATCCAGTACATGTGTAATAAATTCCATCTGTCAAACTCCATCTTCTCTAAATTTGTAAGTACAGCTCTGTGATGGTAAATTTTTAACAACTGGCTCTCTGGTAGGGTGGTGCAAACGGATCCATGATTTTTAAAATTTGCTCATTTCTAAGGTGTGAATACTTCCCATCATGACAGTTTTCAATCTACTGATATGAGGTCCCTGAATATGGAGTTAGAAAGATAAGTACACAATGGATTCGCCATTATGGACCCATTTCAGCACACAGAGTATTTTTTGTGTTGTGGCTGCACCATGAGTGAAACGTCAGAAAATGGACCCTCACAGATGGAATTCTGAGATTGTTTCTTTAAAATGGAGAAAAAAAAAGTTCTTCTGGGAATATGGCATGCCTTGGCATCTGGATTAAATTATAGTCACTAGTCACTTAGATTGAAGCACCTGAGGAAGATAAGGCTTTGGTGAAGCATGTGGCTGCTACTGTACATGAGTGTTCGTGATGGTAGCTGTTAATGGTATAAATCTGAACAGAGTTTACAGAATGAAAAGGACAAACTCGGGAAATAAAACCAACTTTTAAGTCACAGTGATAGAAGCAGAGTTCTGTGGCAGGCCTCTTGTACCTGTAAGGTACTTGTGACTGAAAATTTTACCCGATGTAATCAACTATGTTGCTGAATTACGCTGTAAGCTGAAGCCAGAAATTTATCAAGTATTTAATGTATCAGCTAGGAATCTTTTGTAAAGAAGTAGATTAATAACTTAAATGGATTCAAATGATTCTGAAAGATGTCCAAGGCTTCATTGTCAATGGAAGTAACCCACTTTTTATCTTAAAAATATTGTAAAAGAGAATGTTTATTCTTAAGATGCACTACTTAAATCCCTTATTTCATCTATAACTAGGTTATAATATGCTGCAGGGATTCAAGTGTGACATAACACAGGAAAAGATAGTATTTTTGCTAATTTGTATTTATGGAGGCTTAAGGGAAAATGTGTAAAATTGAATTTGAAAGATGTTCGAGTGAAGAGGATAAAATCATGTGAGAAATTTATCTTTATAGGTAACTTATCAGATATGGATTCTAATTATTCCAGTAGTTGGAAGTGGCTTAAGGAATTTGTGCTGAGCTACTTGAAAGCTGAATTCAATAGTGGCTGCTCCTCACTGAGGTTAAAGTGTCAAAATTTCTTTGATATAATGTGAAGGGATGAATGAAATGAACATGCAGTGGAGAAGGAATGAATTTTTTATGAAAGACCTGCACATATACATACTGGCACATACTCATGACTTGGAAGAATATTTCTTTTTAAATTTTTTTTTTTTACTGTTTATTTTTTAGAGAGAGCACGTGCTAGCAAAGAAGGGGCAGAGAGAGAGACACACACACACAGAATCTGAAGCAGGCTCCAGGCTCTGAGCTGTCAACACAGAGCCCGACTCAGGGCTTGAACTCACAAACTGTGAGATCATAACCTGAACTGAAGACATAGGCTTAACTAACTGAGCCACCTAGGTGCCTGAAGAATAATCCTTAATTAAAGACTTGAGAGGGGTGCCTGGGTGGCTCAAGTGGTTAAGCCTCTGATTTCAGCTCAGGTCACGATCTTGCAGTTCTTGAGTTTGAGCCCCACATCAGGCTCTGTGCTGACAGCTCAGAGCCTGGAGCCTGCATTTCCCTCTTTCTAAAATAAATGAACATTAAAAAAAAAATAGACTTGAGAAATGCATTAGTGAAGGAAAACCAACTTCCATATAAATCTCTGTGATTGCTGGACCTTTTAGGAGGGGATGATGGTAGGAGATGCTGCTATGAAGATATTCCTAATTTCAGTGGTAATTTTGGAGAAGCTTTATTGCTATCTTAATCTTGAGCAATAAAGGGGATAAATTATATTTGGAAGCAGGGACAATAGGGTAACAAAATGATTTAAACTGCAGATTTTGATGGTGATAAAAAGATCCTCAGTTTACCAAGACATGAAATCTATAAACAGTGTACCAAACTGCTTGATTAAATGTACAGTTTCTAAATCTCAAGGCACAAATATAACTTAAATTTACTCAGCATATCTCAAGATCATATGAAACTCATAGATTGTAAATCATCCTATAGGCTATATTTATTAGAAGCTGTGGTTACTTATGAAAACTTTGCTGGCATAAAATTAAACTATCCAAAAATTAAATAAATGAATGAATGAATGAATGAATAAATAAATAAATAAATAAATAAAACTATGTTTTAGCAGGTTGATATTGGTCCTGGACACTCAGTATGTGACTGTGGTCCACCAAAGTAGAGTTATTATGGGCCTTAATTAAGTTTGGGTACAAATCTTGCACAAGGGTAGGCCATTTGGTTCATGGAACTAATCTGTCATTGTTTAGTTTCTGAATGTATAAGTGGAATAAATTTATGGTAATTTCAAATTGGTTTTTCAACCAATGGACCAACAGCTATTATATTATGTAGTACTATGTGGAAGCCCTTTGGTGGTCTTTGTTTTTTTTTCTTTTTTAACCAATCTGATAAAAATTGTATATTGTAGATTCAATGCCATTAAAAAAAAAAGTTTGGAAAATTAGTGGTTTCTCAAAATCTTTTTTTTTTTTTTTAACATTTGCTTATTTTTGAGAGAGAGACAGACACACAGAGAATGAGTGGGAGAGGGGAGAGAGAGAGAGAGAGAGACAGAGACAGAATCCAAAGCAGGCTCCAGGCTCTGAGCTATCAGCACTGAACCCGAAGCGGGGCTCAAACTCACAAACTGTGAGATCATGACCTGAGCCACCCAGGTGCCCCTGTCACATTCTTATTTATCTTACACATAATAATCTCTCTAGATTGTAGTCAAATTTTGCTTGGTTCTTATTTCAATTGCACTTCAGTTTCAAGTGTGATATCCTAACTGGAGGAAGGTCTGCATAACTGAAGCTCCTAATCTGGCAATTGCTTTTTACACTCTATTAAAGACGATTACTAGGAGTAGTTTCTTTTACCTGGAAAGGAAAACAATACATTCTCATGGTCTTGCCTCAGGTCTGTATTAATTGTCATCCTCTCTGCAGATAGTAGTGTAGAGATACTGAGTTCCTTTAGATAATGCAGAATATAAAACAGATTGTCTATTGATGAGAACATGCTGATTAGTCTTGAGATTGAGGGACCAAATTAGTTAGGACACATACCTTCTGGAAAGGTAAAGAATTGTGAAAATTCAGTGTTCTTCCATTTCAGTGAAATTTACAGGGGACTAGTAGTCTGAAAGATTGTCATGGCATTCTCCTCAAATTAGGACACAGGTTGCTATTACATATACAACCTATCACTAAGACCTGAAAAGCTTGGTTGGGCTCCTTAAATGTTGGTGACAGCATACGTTGCATTCAAGTAATGCATAAGGCTGCAGAGTTTGAGTGGGACCCTGAGCATGAAAGGTTCTGCAACATTTCCAGGCTGGGATAAAAAATTTTCTCCTTGACTGTTCTTTCTAAACCAGCAGAACCAATTGTACTCTAATAAATCCATACATTATATTAAATCTCTGAAAAGCTCCAGCAGAAGAGTCACAAAGTAGATCCCTAGGGATTTGGGTTCTTCTTCAGATGCCTGAGATGTTCTTCATAGCTGACTGTTGGGCTTTAGAACTTAATACCTGTCCTTGGGACATAAAGTGCCTGTGTAGCCTGATGTGCCATTATAAATTGTAAGGAATCTATCACATTATAGGTTTTGGTGTTGCAGCAATACACGCTGTCCAACAGAAAATGGTTTATATGCTCCTGACTGAGCAAGGGCAGCTCCTCACATACAAGTTTAAGTATGGTTCAAATACTTGTGTAGTATCTACTCCTAAGCTGCTAGTCTTTGTCCTCAGTCCACATCTATTTTCTCACAGGGAGTTTTTGGAATGTTTGTCAATTTTTTTGAAGTCTAAGTTCTACCCAGTATTTTTATTTTAACTGCCAACAGGCTCCAGGAGCATGAGAAGCATCCCTATAAGACACTAGCAAAGTCAGCAAGGAATACATTTGTCTGTCTTCTGTGTTTGAATCTGGAGAAGTCAAATGTATGTATTCTTTTCCACTGAGGATCAGAAAGTAATAGTTTGGCTGGATGGAAATGGGGGAATAACACAGTGTTTTAATTATCATTCATATTTAAACTTCCTTATATAAAACTATATATTTTAGTCACTATAATGACTCTTTCCACTATGTCTGCTATTATATTTTATGCAGAGAATGAGGGTTGGAATAATTATAAATTAATTTTGATTCTGGAATAACTTGGTTGCCTTAGGGAATTTTAAAATTTGTATTTTTGTATATATGTATACTTACACATGTATATAGATTTTCATGTGTTTATATACATATGTGTATGTGTATATATAAAATATATGTAAAACAATGTGAATATGTAAATGAAGGACTATTTTATTCACTCATTTCATTTCATTTCTGTTTAACTTCCTTGAAGAGCTTTTTCTTGACCACTTGAAGGGAAATATCAACATCCCCCAACACTTTTTCCTTAATCTGCATTAGCTTATTCATATAAATCATAGTTATTTCCTTAACTGCTTATTTCCTATATCCATCTAGCAAATGGGAGTCATAAAGCTACAGTCTGTGGCTTTGCTCCTAGCATATAGGAGAGTGCCTGTTTCAAAAATTTTGTTGGATGAAGTTAGAGGAGGGGAAGATCATTAGGAAGTTGCACTGTCACAAATATGGTTACGGACTTTGTCACTAAATAGTCATGAGTTTTTTTGGCATTCTTAATGTCACCATATTACAGTTTTATCACCTGCAAAATGGCAGTAATAAAGGTGTCTCACCAGAAAGGTAATTTGTTTGTATCAAGTGACTTACTGTAAAATAAAGCATTTACATGACTGCTTATTATTTACGTACTGATTCTAGCAGAATCTTTTCCTTCCTAGTCACTTTACATTGCCATTGTTGACTTGAATGTTTGTTCCAAACGATGAATGTGAGTTCACTTAACAAATATCTTCATGTTATCCGTAATGTACAGATTGTATGTTTAGAGAATAAAACAATTATAATTCAAAATTTTCTACCAATTTCTCAATTTAAACATTAACATAGTTTATTATTTTTCTATGCATTGAATTTCTGTATTTAAACTGCATGGGGCATCAAGCTGTGTTTTCAATTAACTCAAAAAATCTCTTTCCATTTGCAACAGTAAGGAGTCCCATCACAGAGGGTAGCATCAGCAATCTGTTTTTCATCTTGTAATTACACAAGGAATCTTCTAACAATGGAATGCTCACAAGAGAGATGATCCAGTATGCTCACACATAGCTACAGATCAGTTAAAATGTCTTACTTCAAGGTATCTTCAATTTTTAAAAGATCGAGCTTTTCTTTCTATATTTGACCCAAAGGCAAATGAGCATTTAAGAAACACATGTACAGGTTCTTCATCTTGAGTTGTGCCTTTGTTTTTGTTTTCCTTAATTGATTTTCTTTATTGTTAAGTGTTTTTTATATGATGCAGTAGTTATATGTACTAGCTTGTGGAACCTAAATTTGCATCCTATATTTATTACCAACTGTATGCCCTTAAACAAATTACTCAATATTTTTGGCTCATAATTTCATCTTTAAAATGGAATACTAATACCTCATTGAATTAGTGTGTGTGTGTGTGTGTGTGTGTGTGTGTGTGTATATATATATATATTTTTTTTTTTTTTTTTTTTTTTTTGAGACAGAGCGTGGGCATGCATGTGTGAGTGGGAGAGGGGCAGAGAGAGAGAGGGAAACACAAAATTTGAAGCAGGTTGCAGGCTCTAAGCTGTCAGCAAAGACCCCAATGCGGGGCTTGAACTCATGAACTGTGAGATCATGACCTGAGCTGAAGTCGGACACTTAACCAAGTCACCCAGGCGCCCCACATTAGTATAATTTTTAAAGAAATTAAATGATTTATAGCAGATATAACTATTCCCTTTATTCAAGTATATGAACTCTCAGCTGCTTTCTGAAAACCTGATCAGTTCACTTAAGGGCTTTTTGTAGCCTAAAGCAAGCTTTTTAGCTTGGCAAAAGGTCTTTGATAGTATATTACCTTTCTGTCCTTGCTCCTTGCAGAACTTCTCCTTTGGTAATTTCTTTTGCAGCCAGGTCAGAGGATAGTTTCCCCAAAACACCATATTTATTCTTTGTGATGTTTTTGTTGAGGATGAACTACAAACTGCTTTTTGGAAAACTGTTTCTTATTCAAGATTCAGTAACACCATAATGTTCTCTAAGATATTGAATAAAAACTTTCTCTTTCAGTCTGCCATTTACCTGTATTATACTTCTGTGTACTTCATTTATGGTCTCTTTCACTAAGTTACATAAATGATAGTGATGCTTTTCACATTTATGTATCTCCAGTTTTTACTGTGGCAATAAATGTTAAATATGTATTTGTTACATGAATGGGGAAATGTGCTTTGGAATTCAGTTGTGGAATTCTTAGGTTTTGGGGAGATGTGGGAGACAGTAGTGGGATTTTGACACATCCTCTTTGGATTGGTGAATATGCAAATTTTTTAGTCTATGAAATTTCTTGACTTCATATTCAAAACTCTTTTAACTTTTATAGCATACTAATTTGAAGTCAAGAGTAAGTCCATAATGGTTAATAAATACACAAACACAGCAAAGATCAGGGAAGAAAGGGGAGAGGAAAGGAAAAATGCAAACTGTTTTGTGCTTAAACTATTGGAAGAAGAAATTGAGTACTGAGATATGGTACTAAATATAAAAACCTAAGTTGTATACTTGTCTAATAGGATTAAAAAAAAAAAAAAAGACAGTTATTTTCCAGGGGAAGGAGTAGGTTTCTAAATGAGGACAATAAAACTTTTAAAATAGAAATTAAAGAGTTTTTCTTAAAGCTTTTTCCTAGAATCAGACTTAATCTTTGTCAAAAGGGACCAGAATGTGAAGTAAATGGAAAGTGTATAATTAACATCTGTGAAAATCGTAAAATTTTTAAAACAAAACTAGCAGATATGTCTGGCTTAAGGTTTCTTGCCCCTTCTCTATTATTCAAAATATTTGTTATATATCATACAGAACATGTAAAGCCCTGGATATACAAGGTGTATTGAAACACAAAGTCTTTTAACTTTGTACCTGGGATATGGAGGAAGAGTGGGTTAATGACCAATATTCATTGTTGTAGATAAGAATATACCAAGAAAAGATTATGTGCAAAGGTGTAGAGATTAGAGGAAACAGAATGTTAAGTGTAAAGGAGTTTTGGTATGGCTAAGTTATAGACAGGTGTGAAGAGGAGGATAGAAATTCGACTAGAGAGAAAGCTGAAATCAAGATATGTAATCACTTGTAGAATTTTTGTTTGGACATTATCAGAAGTGGGATGACTGACTACCAAAGGATTTTAATTAGGTAAGTGACAATTTCAAATACACGTCTAGGAAAAAAAAAATTCACTCTTCCTACAGGAAGGGAGGATAATTATTAAATGCTGGGAAAGTGGTTATGAGGTTATTGTAGAAGTGCTGATCCAGAGAGATGATAGTTCTCTGTAATCAGGATGGGACGAACAGTAGAAATGGAGAGACCTAGGGTGATACAAATATTACTTTCAAAATTTTTATTAAAAATAGGATCAGACCACAAAAACTTGATGACATTAGCAAATGGATGAATATTGTGCATTCTAACTAGAGACCTTTAAATCTATTGAAATAGATTTGAGAAGATAAATCCAATTCTGAACACACTGAGGTAAAAGCCCTATACATTTGCAAGTGGAAATCCACAATTGCTGCCTTAATTTGAGAAATTTGGGTTGAAGTTTTAAAGTTGAAAAATATGAAAGTTAATTGAATTCATTAGAGTGTGAAGAGTAAGACAGGGTCAGTGACAGACTTAGAGAAAATTCAACATGTACAGTAGTTGGAGAAGAAGAGATTGGAAAGTTTGGGGTGGAAATAGAAATAAAAATTCCCACCCCCCAAATAAAACTAGGTCAGTATGCAAAGTAATTGAAAAGGAGGTTTAGAGAAGTTTGGTGTTGTCAAGGGTGCTAAATATTGCCAAGTAGTCAAGGAGAAGGGTTTGTTTTAGAAATGAGGAATTAGTGTTTCCTGAGAGAATGTTTACTGGAATGCTAATTAGAAAGGCCATAGAATACATAGGCCTGTGAAGATTGTGGGAGAGGAGAGAATAGTGAACAGCTGACCATATTTATTTCATCAAATAATGGGAGTGGGAGGCTTTTAGAAGAATGTCACAAGGATTGATATTTGTCTAAAGTATGAGGCCCCCCAATCATATTGGAATATTAGCAGGAGGTGTGTGATGCCATGTGGAAATTAAAACTTCATTGTATTAGTAACAGTGCTCCCTGGCAGCCAGGGATTAATGAAAAGCATGGAGAGTAGAGAGCTGAAGAAAGTAAGTCCTTAAATCTGTGTATAAAGCCTTGAGGTCAAGACTGAGTGGTGTATCTCTGAAACTGACCCAAAACCTGCTACAGCATTGACTTTTAAGAATTAAATTGGGATATAAAATACCACTCAGTCTCCACAATGGGCCCTGGGTAGTGCACATATGTGGCACACCCAAATAACATTGGAAGTCTTTGAAAACTAAACTGATACCAGAAACAAAGCCCACGGAAAGATTTGTAGTATGAACCTAACCAGGTTGATCTCCTGCTCTAATAAATTTTTAGAAAATGAACATTTGTCAAAAAGATATAATAGGACTCAGAGTTCCATAACAAAAAGAGAAAATATCCAGGATATAATCCCCATTCCTTGAAAAGCACAGAACCAGGAAAACTACTCTCAAGGAAAGGTTAATTAATAAACTTTGCAAAGTTTTTGAAATAAGACTTCAAAGAAATGACTATAACCATGCTCTAATAAATATAGGCAAATATATTTCAAATTAATCGAAAGGCAGAAGGCTTAGTCAAGAAATGAAAAATTCAATAATTGAAGTGATTTAACTGTATATTCTCAAGAATAGAATGAAAATGACAAAATCAGTAAACTTGATGGTTGAGCCATATATATTTACCAATCTGAAAAAAGAAGCAAAAATATACATCTTTAGAGACATTGTGGGATAATATCAAAGAATCTTATATTCATATTTTGGAATCTCTGAAGTAACAGCTATGTGTTAAAAAATATATATTTGAAGTATCTAGGGCTTAAAACTTCCAAAGTTTAAAGAAATAATTGACACATTGAAGAATTAGAAAATTTCAAGCAGAAATTCAAAGAATGCCATAGCTAGATGCATTATAACAAGACAGGTGAAAATTTAAGCGAAAGATAATACTTAAAGGCAAACCAAGATTTCAGCACATTATAAAGAGATGAACACTGGCACAGATGATTGCATATTTCTCATGAAAAAAAATCAGAATATAGTGTGATAATGCTTTTAAAATATTGAAAGTAAATGATAGTAAACCTCAGCATCCTATCCAGCAAAAATAGCCTTCTAGAAAAAAGATGGAGAAGACCTTCTAAAGTTAAACACAAAATAAAAATACAATGACAACATTAAAAGTAGGTAAGTTAGTTGTAAAGGTTTTATAGTAGAAATGCTGAATGAAATTCTTCAGGCAGAATGGAAGTAATATTGTAGGAAAACTTGGAACTTCAGAATTAAAGAATAGCAACGATGATCATAAATGTAAGCAGCCTATCTTTTTAAAAAAGGGATTGCTGAGAGCAAAGTTACACACTTTTCTGAAATATGTTGAATATAGAAGGATGTAAATATGACAACTACGGTTTAAGGTAGGGTACTTAAAGGATTGTAGCATGTAAAGTCGCCACACTGGGCCCTGGGTAGTGCACATATGTGGCACACCCAAATAACATTGGAAATACTTGAAAACTAAAGTGATACCAGAAAGAAAGCCCACAGAAAGATTTGTGTCTTTCTCACACAAACTGTGTGAGTAGTTGGACAGTATGTGTTGTAATCCTTGTATCACCACTAAAAACACAATTCAAAGAAATATAGTAAAAAAACAATAGATATGTTAAATGAGATTTAAAAAAAAATAATCAAAAAGAGCCAGGAAAAGTGAAACAGAAGAGTGAATACAGTGAAGACACTTGGAACACAAGATTTAAATCCAGCCCCACCAATACTTAAATGTAAATTACCTAAGCACAACACATGGATATGCTATGTTGGGATTATACATTGTTTCAAAACCCACTTTAAATATAATTAAGGACAATTAAAGAGTAAAAGAATAGAAAATGATATATATAAGCTAAGTAAATCTTGAATGTCTTTATCAGGTAATTTGAATTTAAAAATAAGGAAAATGCCTTAAAGAGGCATAGGAGATGAGGTAAACAGGGTTAATTCAAGAAGAAATAGCAGTCCTAAAAGTGTATGCAACTGAGAAAAAAGGTTCAACATGAAACAAAAACCGGCAGAATTGAATATATTTTCACACTTGGACATTTCAACATTCCTGTCTTGTTAATTAATAAAACAAGTAGAGACAAATAGCAAGCAGTAAATGAGAAACCATGAAAAACTGTATCAACCAACATTACCCAACTGGGATTTACAGAATATGCAACCCCAGAATAGTAAAATATATATTCTTTTGAAGTGCATATGGGACATCACAAAATAGACCATATGCTGTGTTACAAAACAAACTTTAACAAATTTAAAAGAATTGAAATTATACAAAATATATCCCTTGACCATAATGGAAATAAACTAGGAATAATAAAGTGTATATCAAAATCCTGCACCTATTTAGACACTAGATTATACATTTCTAAATAACTGTTGAAAAGGAAACCTATTTTAAACTGAATGAAAATGAATATACAACATCAAAATGTGAGTTGAAGTTAAAGCAGTGGTTGGAAAAAAAGCAGCATTAAGAATACTCTTTGATACCTTTACGCAGTAAAGATGTGTCACCTGAGCGAAAGTAAATAGGATTTACCTGTTGTCTAATGCCATTTCTAAGCATCAATAGCCTGAGGTATGTTGAAATGACACCACACATCCAATACAATCAATCAAATTGATTTACCCTGAGTCTGGAGTCTATACACCCAGATGGTTGACTAAGTGTTGATAACATTGGTGTATTTTATATTGCAAGGACACTCAGATGATTGTTTGTGTGTTATATGCAGTAATATTATCAATCAATATAAAGTGGTGCTTTTAAGGGATGGTAGTTTTCTTTAATGTTCCAAATTTCAGGATATACACTGTAATTTCAAAACTCAAGTTCATAGAAGGAAATGATTAAGTAAATTTAGAGACTTTTTTCCCCTAAAATATGTATTTTTTCCACTGACAAGAGATTTTAAATTGTTTTTGAAATGATATGTTTGTCCTTAAAATGAATAAATGAAAGAGCATCCTGGGGCAAGTTCCTTTATTCTGGAAGCACATTTTATTGGGGAAAAAAAAAAACTGAAGGGTACATAAAACTGTAGCCTTCCTCCATATTGGAATATGTAGGAAGATTCCAGAAATTGCATGATTTTATGTTGCATAGACTTGAGGATATTTTGCTCCTCTTGTCCAGAACATTCATTCATATGTTATTAAATGGAAATTTCAGGATACCAGATCATGGTGACAGTTGCTGCAGATATTTTGTTATATGTGTACCTTTTGAACTGCACACTGCCCGAACAATATATAGTTCTACTTTACTTTTGAATTGCTCTTTGAAGGCAAATGATATTAATTGGCTAAATTGTCTTCAATCCAAGATCTGAACTTGCTCACTGAGTTTGGGGCAGGTGTAGGGAGCCGGTGGCAGAGTTGCTTAACCTGCATCCTTTTTGTGGAGTCCTTCTGCTGAAGTAAAAGGTCTTACTGTTTATTTCTTGGCTGAAATCGTCACTCTGTGGTAAACTGTTACAATCTGGAACTACTTGAAATTCTAATTTATTTTCTCCTGGATGAGGAGGGTCATTTTATTTCTTATTCCCTTTAGGGAGCTATACATATGAATAAAGCCTAGAACAGGGTTCTAACCCGGGTTTGCATTGTGCAGTCATTAAAGGCCACTTTGAACTTTTGTCTTAAATCTTCAAATGCATGAATCCACCAGTGTTAGAGCCCTTATAAAGCATAGAAAATTGTTTCTCTGGGAGAGCTATAACATTATGTGGTAATTATAATTTTGGCTGAAAGTTACCAATGAAGAAGGTAGGCAAAAAAATTAATACTCCTTTTGTAGAACTATTTGGGTGATTTCAACAGATGCAGGATTTTTGATAGACAAACACATTTTTATTACTGAGTTTCTGTAATGGGAAAGGTATTTAATTAAGTTACCTTAAATAAACTAGGTCATGTTGTAACTTGTGTATTGTAATAAAGTTCTGTTCTTCTAGCACATTCTGCTTTCCATCTTGGGGTCCTCAGACTTCCTGGTTGATTTTTAATTTGTGTACAGTAAGGTCTACTTTGGTCTATATATTCTATTTATGAAAAATACTTAGTATCACATATCTACCATCACAGTACCATCCAGATGGGCTCCACAAGTCTAAAAAGTGCCCGATTTCCCTCTGTTGAATACTCCCTACTCCCATACCCTTGGTAAACACTGAGCTGTTGTCTATACTACTAATTTTATGTTTCCTAGATACCATGTTACTGGAACTGCATATTATGTAATTTTTCTGATCTAGCTCCTTTCACTTAGCATGGTGTCATAAGGATTCAGCTGTGACTTTCATCTTTTATTGACTAATATTCCAGTGTGTAGATGTATACAGTTTCTTTAACCTTTTACCTTCTGAAGGGCATCTTGTTTGCCTCTGCTTCTTAGCAATTGTGAATAGAGCTGCTATAAGCATTCATGTGTTGTGTGGATCTAAGTTTTCAAGTCCACAGGGTAAAATATGTGGGAGCATGCTTGCTAGGTCCCATGTTAAGTACAGTTTACCCGTGAACAATGTGGTGGTTACGGGTGTCCAACTCCGGCCTGTGCATGGTTGAAAATTCATATTATAACTTTTGGCCTCCCCTCCCCCCACACACACACACACACAAAACTTAATAGCCTACTGTTGACCAGAAGCTTTAACAATAACATAAGCAATTGACTAAAACATTTTGTGTATTCTATGTATTACATATTGTATTCTTACAGTGAAGTAAGCTAGAGAAAAGAAAATATTAAGAAATTATAGGGAAGGGAAAATATACTACTGAAATGTATTTATTGAAAAAAAAATCTTCTAAGTGGGCCCATGCAATTCAAATTCCTCTTGTTCAAGGGTCAACTGTGTATTTAAAAGGGCTTCTTAGGAAATGCATGCTGCAGTTTGCATTCCCATCAGCAACACGTGAGAATTCTTGTTCCGCATCTTCATCAGCATTTGGTATTGAAATTACTGGAATTACCACCATTTTAATAAGTGCTTTAATTTGCTATTCCCTAATGGCAAAAGATGTTGAGCATCTTTTCATAAGTATATTGGCCATCCATATATCTTCTTTGGTTCCTGTTTAGTCAAGTGTTTTTAAGAAAGCTTGTTTTTATTTTCTGAGGGTATTAAAATTCTACCAACCTTCTTTTAAATCGCTGTGAATTTTTAACTGGCAATTCTCCTAGGATAATTTTTAGCAAAAGCTCACAAAGAGGACATGACCAAAAACATGTTGCCATTCTAATTGTCGTAAAGCAGATGTTTACTTCACTGAAATAACTGGTGTTTCTGTTGGAAAATGTTTGCCAAAACATTTTATTTTGACCAACAAACTATGATTGTTACCAAATAAAGGATTTGTTGAGAAAAACATATGTTCAATTGTGAATAGAAAAGCCAACTTCTGATATTATGCTATTACACTGACAGCCTGAAATAATAAGATTATATGAAATTAAATATTTTTAATATTAACAATACTTTATAATTTTATTTGAGGGATAAAATTACATTTCTAATGGTTAGAAACTGTTACATATAAAATTTAAAGTATTTACAGACTGTGTATGATCTTAACAAATCCATGTGCTACAATTGATCTAACTTAAATATGGTTGATTGCAATATAACAAGTATTACATAATAGCATTTAGCTCACTCCTTGTCTATAAGTCAAATTGAATCAATCAGGTAATTCATAACTTTAGATTTACTATGTGACATTGCATTTTAAAATTTACTACAGTTTGAGATTTCTATATTTTCTGAAAAATCTGTATTTCAGAGAATTCCATTACATAATTACCAACTATTATGAAATATCTTCTTTCATTTTCTGAGTGAATGGTGCTACCTCCAAGAATAACCCTAACTCTACGTAGTTTACTCCCCATAAATGCGTTTATTTGATTCACTACATGTACTTTCCTCTTTAGTATTGTACCTGAAGATGTATTTTAAAAACTGGTGCTTAAACATACAGGTAGTGGATAAAACAAGATGGCTGCCCAAGATGAGTCACAATATTTAATGTATTTACCACAAACATAGCAGTATTAAAAAAAAAATAACTTTATTATCATTATTTTTGTAGGTTAGGAGTCTGGCCCAGTGTGGCACACTGTTGTCTCTGCTCCAGGTTCATAGGATAAAAATCAATGTCACCAAAGCCAAGTTCCTTTCTTTAGGCTCTGGAGAAGAATGTACTTCCAAACTTATTTAGGTTGTTAGCAGAATTTTGTTACTTGTGGTTGTAGGACTGAAGTACTTGTTTCCCATCTCATTGTCAACCAGGAAACACCCTTATCTTCTAGAGACCTTTCTTATAAGTGTGCCACATGCATGGAACTGTCTCAGAATCTGTAGTGATATGCCATATGTTTCTCCCTCTTGGAATCATTCTGACTTCCTTTTCTGAATCTCTTCTGATTCCTGCCATGCATGTTTCTGACTCCTTCCAGAGTAAGTTGTCTTCAACATCTCATTAGATTGGACTCACCTTAGATAACCACAGTCTGTCTAATTTAAATCTTTAAATTTAATATAAATTTTACAGTTCTTTTTGCTATGAAACATCACATATTCAAGGGCTCCAGGGATTAGGATGTGGATTCCTTTGGGTGACCATTTTACATACCACACTTACATACTAGACTAAGATTACTGAAATGTAATAGATGGCAGATGTTAAAGATTTTGAATTGTTCCATCTAAAATTGGCTTATTAAAACCTAATTGAATATTTCATTATGCAGGTAATTATATTGCCTGGATGAATAGCAAACATTAAAAGCATTACACACTATGGGTTATGTATTTAATTTAGCATAAATTTGCTTTTTTTTTTTCCTTAAGAGAACAAGTTGCGGGGCGCCTGGCTGGCTCAGCCAGTTAAGTGTCCAATTTAGGCTCAGGTCATGATCTCACAGCTTGTGAGTTAAAGCCCCACATCAGGCTCTGTGCTAACAGCTCAGAGCTTTGAGCCTGCTCAGATTCTGTCTCCCTCTCTCTCTGCCCCTGCCCCACTTGTGTGCACGCATGCTCTCTTTCAAATATAAATAAACATTAAAAAAAAAAATCAAGTGGGTGTTGGGACAGAGGAAAGGAGAGAGAGAATCTTAAGCAGGCTCCATACTCACTGTGGAGTCCAACATGGGGCTGGATCCTTCCACCCTGATAACATGACCTGAGCCAAATTCAAGAGTTGAACACTTATCTCATGGAGCCACCCAGGTGCTCCTATATTGCATTTAAAAGTCACCTAAGGATAAGCAATAAATTTGTAACTGGATACAATCTACAAATATGACAAAAAAAATGCATTTTGAGAACATCCAACAGTTTGGTAATATTTAATAAAAGGTGTTTAACAAAATACAATTTTTGTCCTTGATGCATATGAAAATGTGACAGACGCTGTCATTATGATATGAAAATTGTTCTATATTGCTTTAATTGCTTAAGGTAAAGCAAGTGTACTATTTTATTTAGCAATAATTGTTACTGATTTCAGTGAGTGAAAATAAACTGCTAGTTTTTGTAGTAGCAAAAATTCTACCTATAATAAAAACTAAATGTGAATTCAGGGGAAGCATTCTGTTACTTTATTCAGACCAGACCCAACAAAAGTTCAATCTTCAGCCAAGTCATTGAGATAGTTCAATCATGTTCATGATGAAAATCCTGGAAACTCTGCCATTTATAGTGGGAACAATTTGATTGCAATCAAGCTTTTGACCAAAGGTATTGAAAATTAAATGTATTTGATATTGTCTGTAATACATGGTATTTCCATTTTTTCTTCTAAATTATATATCCCTAAGCTACTTTAAAGAAAAATCCTTCCAAGAATCAAGGGAAGAGTAGAATTATGATTTTAAAATTTATCTGAAAACTTTTCTCTGAGTTCATGCAGTTTTTTATACTTTAGTTCTCTCTGTCATCTTGGTAAGTTAGCAGTAGACAATGTTCTGTTCTTGGGTCAGTATGCCTTGTCAATCTGAAGATCATCACAGTTGGGAAGGGAGGGAAATGGGAGTAGCTTTCTTTTATAGTATTTGATGCACTGTTTTGAGGGTTTCACAAGAAGGATCCTTCTTTTATGAAATAAGTAATACAGCTTTTCATTGCCTGTTAGGTTTGTGAGCATTACATTTACCTGAGGACATCAAATATAGATTGGAATGTGGTCTATGTTGGACAGCTCAAAAAAGACATGAGGAAACTAGCCATCAAAAGGAGAAGTTATGGCATTTAATGTTAGCTTGTCTAGAAGTCCAGTTATCTCAGTGTTCAACATTGCAAAGGTTATTTCTCATCTATAATATCCCTTGTGGCTCAGGAATTTATACTCTTAATTTTATGATGCTGACAATTTAGATGTGATGCAGGGCATTTTTTGCTCACATTCCATTATTCATAACTCAATCACATGAACTCAGAGGGAAGGGTAGAAAACACAGTTTTCCCTTAAGTCCAAGAAGAATATATTGAAATACTTGGTCAACACTCAACATATTTCTGTCACAGGAAACTAGAGGCATTGAGATAGAGATGACTAAACCACAAAAAATAACCAGAAATTAGTAAAATATATAAGATGTTCCCCATGGAGTGATCACAGATACAGAAAGATGTGAGAATGAGAGTCAAGGGAAATGTTCCACTCAAGGCTTCTGTGTGGTTGTGTGTAGACCAAGAGGAGAACATTTTGGTTATTTTAAATTTCTTCCCCACACGTCCATTATCTGGCATTCCTTGCCATATTCTGTGCCCCCAAAAGACTGATCTCTCTGGTATCTAGTGGGGCTAGACTGTTGAGTTGTACAGGGAGTGTAAAGAGGACTCTATGCTTCATGGCCACGTATTTGGTTGTGGTGCTTCCATCTAATAAGACTGTTGTGCCTATAGTTTCCTTGAAGCTACATTCATAATGTGTTCATAAATACATCCATAATGATTCATAAATCCTTATTACTCTCATTAGCCCTTATTAGCATTTTCCTTCCCTTTTACCTCAGTTCTGTAGATGAGAATAATGACTTCCTGAGGTGGTTGAGATTTGAATCTTTTGCTGTGTTCTTGTTTGGTACATAACTCTATCTGGATCTATATAAGTAATCCTTGCATTAAAATTTCTCACTAAGATCTTGGATCAGTCTTGTTTCCTATTAGGTTTCCATCTAATAATATTTGAAACCGGTTTTATTTGGAGTTCCAAAGGCAGTTCTGGAGATGTACATATGTAGGTTTATATACTACATAATTTCTGTAGTTGATCCAAATTTTAACATATTATTACCTCAAATACAGTTTTATGAAGGGAAGAAAAGGTCAACTATCTGTATAAAGAGCTAGAAGAATATTAGAGCTTTCTTACTGTAGAAAACTCTAGGTCTTTAATTCAACTATAAACAATCATGTTTTTTCTTTTTTCTGTCTGTATTTTCTCTTTATTCTTTATGCCTTTCTCTCTGTCTGATTCCTAACCCTTCCTCCCCGTTCTCCAGAGACCAGGAACCAATGCAGTAGGATATACATATACTGTCCTCATATGCATACTTATACGTGTATAAACACACAGGTTGTTAAGGAATTGGTGCACAGGAAGGTGAGTTTGGAAGCCTGAAATCTGGACAGACTGGCAGGTTAGGAGACTTGGAGATGAGTTGATATTTCAGTCATGAGTTCTAAGACAGTCTGGAGGCAGAATTCCTTTTTCACAGACCTCAGTCTTATTGTCTTATGGCTTTCCAGTGATTAAGTTGAGGCCCAATTACATTATGGAGGATAATCTGCTCTACTCAACTGATTTAAATTTTAATCACCTCTAAAAATTACCTTCACAGCAACATATAGCCTAGTGTTTGACCAAATATCTCGAAACTATAGCTTAGCCAAGCTGACACATAACATTAGCCATCACTCCATCTATCAATCATCTGTCTTACTACGTCTGTGTATTAGTTTTTTTATTGCTGGTAACAAACAACCACAAACTTAATAGGTTAAAACAAGGCAGATTTATTTCACATTTTTGGAGGTCAGAAATCAGAAACGAATGTCACTGGTCATAATTCAAGTTATTAGCTTCATTCAATAGGAAAAAAGACTGCTTTCCTTTCGGACTCTCTAGTGAGAGTCTATTTCTTTGCATTTTTCTAGCTTCTAAAGGCCACCTTCATTCTTTGGGTCTTGGACCAATGGATACCTCTAAAACCAACATCACGCAGTCTTTCTCACGTTGTCATGTCTCTGGTGCCATTGTCACATGTTTTCTTCTAATTTCAACTCTTTTGCCTTTTTATTAGTAAATGCCCTTCTGATTATATTTGGCCCACCAGGATAATCTAGGGTCATCTATTTAAGAGAGGTTTTCTGTATTTAAGAGGTTGTCAGTTTACTGGCAACCTTATTTCCATTCACAATTTTAATTCTTTGTCTCATGTCATATTCACAGATTTTAGGTATTTAGGATATAGATGTTGTGGGAGGCCATTATTCTGCCTACTGCATTCTCTACCATTTACAAAATCTTTTAACTCCCGTTAACATCACAATATTGATGTAAAGTTATCAAATATAAATTGCCCAGTTCAGAGGTCTGGAAATATTTAATGATACTCCACAAACTTTCAGCAGAACTGGATAAACCTAAATGAGACGCTCTGTTCATTCTTCAATGAATAAATAACCAAGCCAATCATAAATAAATAAACAAACAAACGTTTTTCCACTAATTTAGCATGGAGCTCACTTCTCTGAGAAGGAATAGAACATCTATAGGGCTAGGATCCCTCTAGTTTAGAACAGCTATCATTATGCTCACAATACACATCAGTACTTTGTGGTGCTCATTGGAATGAAATATTTCATAAATAATAATTGATAGAGTACTTAAACACATTCTTAGGGTTAAGATCCTATCCATTAGTTGCTTTGGGGAATCCTGAAACATGAAATCCAATGATGTGGGCAACATTAGTATCACTATGTGGTTGACAAATTTGGTTTTGAAGTAATCCGGGTGTGGATTAGAGTTTATGCTCTAATCCTTTCTAATTACTATAATAGTTGCAATAATATAATTACTCATTTTCACAGGACTTTTGAAAGCTTAAAATAAGATCAACAACAAAAGCTCGTACATAAGCTTATAGTAGTTTTACTAGTAAAAGCCTAAAGTTGCATACAACCCAACTGTCTTCATTAGGTGGGTAGTTAAACTCTGGTACATTTATATAATGACATATTAGTGAGCAATAAAGGTGAAAAAAATATGGATATATGCTACAACATGGATGGATCTCAAGGGTATTAGGCTTAGAGGAAAAAAAATCTAAGGATATTATATACTATGATTCCATTTACACAAGTCTCAAAACTATGGAAAAAGAGAACTTGCTAATGATAGTTAGCAGTTAAGGACAGGACGGTTGTAAATATAAAGGGTAGTGTGAGGGAGTTCCTTTGTAGTAATGGAAGAATTCTGCTCCATATTGATTGAGGTTAATTACACACATATATATATATAAATGACAAAACTGCCTAAAATTAAAAATACATACATACCCAGGCAGACACATGAATGCATGCATGTAGTCAAGTTAACTGTGTTGCCCTAATATCAGTTCCCTGGTTTTGATATTTTGCTATGGTTCCATAAGATGCCATGTTAAGGGAAGGTGCATGAAAAGATCATGGAATCCTGTACTATTTTTGTATCTTCCTGGAAACATATAATTATTTCAAAATTTAAAGGAACACTGATATCAAGCATGTGATACACTTAGCACAAGACCTGCTACACTGTGACTATATATATACACGTATATATGTATATATACGTGTATATATGTATATGTATATATATATGTGTATATATATATATATATATATATATTGGAAAAAGTCACATGAAGTTAGAAACTGAAGAAATGATATACTTGGGGGCAGGAATGGGGGAGAATGAATATAGGAAAATGTAAATTCCTTATGTGTATTTCATGTGGAGGAAAATGTGAGATGCCAATGGAAGTTATACTATTATACTGTTCTCCCATATATTTTATTCAGTATTCTTTCTACTTATATGCTCAAAAAAAAATGGTGGTAATGTTAAAATAGCTTGGCTTGTTCATACATATAGTTTCAGTGGATTTCATTTTTATGTTGATTTACTAAAATCTTTCAATGATACACTCGATAAAAATGCACTGACGGGTCACGACTTCAACTACAAATTTTCATCACGGATTCAACTACAAATTCTGTTTGAACAAGGTAATGAATCAACTTTAACATGGAAAATTTTCATTAGCAATGCAATCTTTTTCCTTTTATCCTTTTTTTTTTGGTTTTCTCCATCTTTGATTTACTGATTACTACTCTATAATATTAAATGCATCTTCTCCCATATCTTCAAGGATGGTAACCGTTGTGGGCTGCATTGTGTATTACTTGTACTTTGTTTTTAAATTCATATTTTAAACATCACTGAAATAAGTGTAAAGTAACTCACTAAAATTAGTAACACACCTGCATGTATGAATTAGATGATAGTGGACACCTTTAAGAAAATACTAATACATTTTCTTCTATATTTCTAAACTACTTTGTTTTTCAAAAATGGTGATTACAAATGTTGAAGTAAGTGAATAGATGACTATAATGTTGGATAATACTTTCAAATAGGCAAAATAAAAAATTCTGTATTTTCATATTTTGTTGAATTTTTCAGTAATTCAAAATTGTTTTGAATTCTAAATAACTAGAGAGTTATCAATATACTATGCCCTCTATTTAATTCATTTACTAACAAAAAATTATAAAATTTAAACTACTTCCTTCAATATTGCTGTGGTATTGCATAATAATAAAGCTAAGTTAGTTATATAAATGGATAAGGAATGTTCAGTCATCTACCTGATTTGAATTAAAACTAAAAATAATTATAGCCTCAGTGATTATGATCATAGCTGTGATAAAAGCTCTTAAAGTATACCCTCACCCCCGGGTGGAATGAGAAATGTTACTTTTGTATGTTCTATGACATATGACACATATTTCCAATTCACGTATTCATTACGTTTTCTTATAATTAATATTTTATCATCAGTGTTCTGTGACTTCCTTGAGGGCAGAATCTGTCATATGTTTTCAGCCCAAATGCCTAGTTCAGTGCCAAGTCGTTATTCTACAAGTGTTCATTAAATGATTGGATATATAAGCTAATTTATTGTCTTTTTAGTGTAATCTTTATTGGAGGTAATGAGCATTTCAATCTCAGAATATCCTCGTGTTTGAATTCCAGTTCCTTCACTGCATAGCTTTACCAAATTGCACTCATGGTTTGTATGGTCATGTAAGTTTATGTGAATTTTAGAGAATCCACCTTTCTCACTTTGCATAGTGCCTGGCCAGAATAAGCAACTTTTCATTCCTTCTTCCACAGGGACTTAGTTCCTTAATTTACTAAGTATTCATCAACCTCTTAGTGCTTAACAATATACCATCATGCACACGCGTGCACACACACACACACAAAAGGAAAAGGAAACATGGAAGACCTGTTTCCTATGAAAAGTCTGTATTATTTGGGGTGTCAATATACACCAACACACAGGAAAGAAAACTATATTTGTTTCCATCCACTTCTAAAATATTTGAGAGCACTATCAGTCTGTATTAAAGTTCAGAGAGACTGGTTGGTGAATATGCAAAGGAGAAAATAGGAGTTACAAGGAATCTTGAAAAGGTTGAGTTATAAGTAAACATGTTTTATATTAGGTATCCTTGAAGCAAACATTAGATGACATTTTTAGTGCAAGTGATTTATTAAGGTGTTCCCAGGAGTATGAGGGAAAAGGGACACAAAGGACAGAAAAGGAGATTTTGATCTTGGGGAAAATCACAGAGTGGATGCTTTTGACCTCATCTGCAGAGGAACTTTAGAGTTTCAACTCGTAATCTGGAGTTGCTGGACTGGGACGTGGGAGCAGGGGCTTTCAGAGTCTCTCACCCATCAGTGTTGGTGTAAAAATTGTACATGTAGTAGAAAAGAAGGTGAGATGACAAGAGTTGCAAGACACTTCCTGTTCCTCTCTACATGATGAGGACATGGGCTTCCACAGCCTGAAGGCCATGTTTGCTAAAAAGAGCCACCACTAACTATTTGAAGACAAAGGCCACTGAGGCCCAGGCACTGAAAAATGGGAAAAGGTGAATTTAAGCATCTTCATGGAGTGCAGTCACTGCCTAATATGTGTACGTGTAGAGGGTGCTGCGGACAATTTGGGGGGGGGGGTGGGAAGACAACCCTAAATGGGAGGAAAGATTTTTTCCTTGGAGCATGACCGTATTACCCTGTAATTCTTCTCATTCAGCTATTCCTACGAGGGAGAAGTGAAAGTCTATTTACAATGTTTTTGGGAAGTTTCTCTTCAGCCTTTGCTTTAACATTTCTAAAAGGAGTCAGTGTTTCTGGAGTCAGCTACAGTTAGAATGAATGGGTTTCCATTTGGTTTCTTCAGATTATTGGGCTCTCATTCCCTTCTTCACAGGTTACAAGGGATTCCAAATTACCAACTAGAGTGTCATCTATTTTTGGCTTCAAAAGAGAGAGACCTATGGTTGTGCTTCTTTATGCTCCCCTGAAGTCACACCACAGGCTATTACAATCTTACTAGCTTGCATTTTATTACAGATCACTTAGTCTTCCAGTCAGGTACTTCAGACACCACAGTACACTTTTTTTTTTTTTTTTTTTTTTAAGTTGTCTTTTAGCCTATGCATTTCAAAGATAACCTGAGGCCATGGAGTATTCTTACTCCTCTTCATAGTTCTCCCTGTACCTCCAGTAAGTAGAAACATTGTTTATCATAACCACAGTCCCACTGTTGGGAACCTAGGTGAATCAGGACCGTGGTATAGACTTCCTTATTCTTTCCCTATTAACTTCTGCCCTGAGTGTTTCATATTTATTTATTTATTTATCTACCTATCATGCAAGACAGAGGTGGAGAAATGGAAAGGGAATTTGGGAAACATTGAATTCTTCATTCCTCAGGAAAAGAACTTGCATTTCTGATTTTATAGTTAATTCACATGTAAAATTACAAATGCTAAAACACAACATGAATCTTTATATATCCTGATGAGATTAGATTTAAAAGGGTTTAGATATATTGACCTTACAAAATATTTAATATTCTATGAATTTTCAAATTTATACTCTATTTTTCTGAGGTTGCTTTTAGTAGCTCAGAAAGATATTTAATGAGTATCGAGGTTATGTATACTTTTTTCCTCTCTCTAATGCCACATTTCTGAGCTTTGCCTGTTGATTATTAAAGTGCTTATTCACTTTCTAAGAACCACACACAGGTTTTAACCTCCCCAAATGTATCAGTCTTAACCCTTGTCACAAGTACATTTTCTGGATTTTGAAATCTTTTAATTTTCCAGCTAATGGCCATCAGCTTTGAAAAGTTTTACTGATGGCAATTGCTGGAAACTTAAATACTTTTATAACCAACAGGTAAAAAATGTTTTTAGGGGGTTTCTCAAAAATTTTCCACAGAAGTTTGGAGATTTACTGATCAGATAACATATTGTATTTATGAAAATGACTCATTGCTGTTTTTGTCCTAAATAGACCATAATTCCAAGATGGCAGAGCAAGGTTGTAGTCACTCATATCATGCCTTGTGTCCATTTCCTATTAAATGGTCAATAGTTATGCAGTTAATGAAGGCACTAACTTTGTTCAAGAGAGTGATGAAGCAATTTTTAATGTAAATATTTACAACTCAATTGTATATTTTTTTGACATTGTCATAAAACTGTTTTATCAATTGTATGCTAGAGTTGTTTCAAATATTCTGATGCCCAGGCATTCCCTATATCCTGTTTTAAATGGTGTTGCTTGAGTGGTTTTGTTTACATTCTGTTCCTGTAATTTGTATTAATGGCAACCGGGGACTCTTTTCAATCCAGGGAGTATCCATATTTCTTTATTACTATATTCAAATTAATCTCTGGGACAGACTATGTAATGGGATATTATATGACTTAAGTCTGATTACACCCAAAAACACGTGATTAGAATTTACTTATAAAAAGAATCAGTTCTGAAGAACCTATGTAGCTTCCTAACTCCTTTTTTGAGTGTTTAATGATAATTTCACTGTCAAAAGTACAATTTGAAGCATCATTTATGGGTTTGCAGTAAAGGTGCCTATACAGAAAGAAGGTGGCAAGGGTGTAAGAGGCAGAAATATACTCTAGAATTGGTCCAAAGCAGATTAAATTTTATACATTGGTTCAAATAGAGAATAAGACCTGTAGTAAATCTAACCATAGGGAACCATGGGGAAACATACACTAAATGCATGGGGAAACCATGGGGAAATATACACTAAAGGCATATATTTTCTTAGTATTGTATTTATTTCCATTGTCATCAAATATTTTGGCCATACTGTATTTTTGATAAAGAGGGAAATTGTGTGATCTTTCTGTAGAATCTCTAGGAGTTGAAAATGTATGGGTATTCTATTTAAAATTAAAATATTTATGTTTCAGTACTATGACATTCTATTTTAGCATGTTTTCATTTTTATGGGCTAAAAACAAAATGAGGATGGGTTCACAGAGTGTGCTTGTTCAGTGCTCTTTTCCAGCCCTGAATATTTCTACAGAAATGGTGACAGTCGAATCCTAGGAACTGAATGAATAAAGGCATAAATATTCAAAGATGTGATGAGATATCTTGTATTCCTTTTTGTGTAGAAATTGGATTCAAATTATGTGTATCCAGCTCTGAAGAGCTCAGATATATAGTTTTTTTGTTGCAAGGAAGTTCCAGGGAGAGGAAAGAGTATTGGTGATCACCTTCTTCCCAGAATTATCAGAAATATTTCCTGATGATGGATCTGACTCAGAGCAACAGCTCAATAAATATGTGTTGAAGGAATATATGTACATACCCTGTTGAGCTTCTCTTTTGGTTGTGTGAATGGAGTCAGCATCCACACATTATGAAACAGTATTCTAAAGCAAAAAGCCTTGTGATTTCAACAGTCTGTAGTATTGAAAATGTTATCATTTCACTTCAGTATTGCATTAAAAGTCATTAAACGATAAAGTATATTTCTAATTTTTTCAGACGTTTTAAAAACTCTGCTTCAAAACATGGTAGTGCAGAAGGAACAGAGAATTGAAGGAAAAAATAGGCAGAGTTAAAGCTGACTATCTGAAGACTTCACTTATGAAAGTAGAAAAATGTCATATGATGGAGCCCTGGGAACTCGGCAGAGTAGGGGTCTTTGTACATAATGAGGTAAAATTATTTGGTTTTCATTTGCTTCCCTTCAACAATTTTTAACTCTCAACTTATCCTCTGAAGAATAATTAGCTAGACATGGTAGAGAAAATCTTTTAATAGATTAAGAAAAATAAAGCATGTTGGAGATACAATATTTATATTAAAAATCTTATAGGAAACATGGTATTGCTTTATAAATGTTTAGTTTTTACATCACACATTATCTCATAAAAAAACAACCAGTAACCATCCCAATAATTTATTGAAAGCTTTCAAAAACTAAGGAGATCCACAACAGTAATGACAACAGAGTTGCTTCAAAGAATATTCTTTGCTATTTATTGAATCTAGCTTGAATCATTATGGGATTGAAAATGCTTGACAGAGCTGGTGTACCGGATATGGTTCTAAATATAAAGTGTACTAGAAACATGAAACCTTTAAATTCAATGATGCTAACAGGTGCAGCTTTAATGAAATACATTAGCATGTTAAAATAAAGCTAAACATAGATGGATAATGATCGACATCTTTATTTACTGAATTCCATAGCAGAAACTAAAGGCATCAGAGAAACACACCTTTAGAATGAGATGTGCAATCTCGGGGAACCTATTTTAACTTGTGCAGATTTTAAAACATAGTTGCTCTGTTTTGTTTTAGTTTTTTCCCTATTTGCATGGTTAGAATATAAAGAGCTGGTAAATTATTTATATACTTCAATAAAAATATGCAGAATCACTTCGTAACTATGCAAAATCCCACTTAGGAGTATATACCCGAAGAACCCAGAACCACAAACGCACACAATGCTCTCATGTGGTTTATAACAAATAACCAGGTGAAACACCTCCCAAGTCCAATTTCAAAAAGTTTTCTTAGGAGGAACATGAGCGAATTTTCTCCAGGGAGACTGTTTTTTGGGTACAGAGTACTCTCCAATGTTTGGAGAGCCCTGAATATATCATGGTGTGAGTGAATTCTCTATCTTTTCTTGAAAGTTTTTAGGAGAAAAGTAAATGTTCAAGAAGCCTGTGATGATCTGACAGTGGTGTGGAATGAAAGCCCTTGAAATTGATATGATTTGAAAGGTGAGACTGATAGTGCCAGTGGATTGCCAAAGGCCATGTATGTGGAGCTTGTATAGCCTGGAGAAAATACAAGGGGATTGAAACCCTTGAAGGGGTGAAAAAGAAAATTTTTCTTTCCTGAGCAAAGTAGCAAGTGCTTGGGTTAGGCAAAAAGAAATTGCATTCTCCAATGACAAAAGGGAATATACTGACCTACATGTTTTAGAAAACAATAATTGTATTGCTTTTGACCAATTTAGAACAATTAATATACATTCTTACAGTCCATTTTTTTAGTATTGTGGTGGGTGAAATGATTTTCTACCGTTAGAATACTCTAAATCTGTGACTTAGAAGGTAGAGAAAGCTTTTTTTCTCTTTCAGTAGAGGTGGTTGTAAACATTAACAAGATCAATTACAAGTGAGAATAACAACTAGTGGAACACACATGAAATAGTTGTTACAAACTCATCTGAGTGACTCAGAATCCTACCTTTGAATAAAGGCCTGAAACTTTAGTAACAATAAAACAGGAATGGAATCGGCAACAAGAAAGGTTTTTGAGTTCATGTAGAAAAAAATAGTTGACAGTTTTTCTATTGAATTATAATTGACATACACTATATTAGTTTCAGGTATACAACATAGTGATTACATATTTTTGTTACTCAGTGCTCACCAGGATAGGTCTCGTTACCATTTGTTATTAAACAAAGTTATTACAATATTGACTATGTTTTCTGTTCTGTATGTTATAAACCCTGTGTCTTAGAACTGGAATTTTGTGGCTATTAATCCCCAATCCCCTCTTCTTCCTGTCCCACCATTTTCCCTCTGATAACCACCAGTTCTCTGTATCTGAGTCTTCTGATTTGCCATTTTAGATTCCACATATAAGTGAAATCATACAGTATTTGTCTTTGATTTATTTCATAAGTATAATATCCTCTAGGTCCATCCATTTTGTCACAAAAGGCAAGAACTCATTCTGTTTTATGGTTGAGTAGTATTCCATTGTGTGTGTGTATACACCACATCTTCTGTATCAATGAACACTTAAGTTGTTTCCATATTTTGCCTATTAGAAATAATTCTGCCATGAAGGTGGTTTATCTTTTTAAGATACCAGAAATGGAATTGTTGGATGATATAGTTTAATTTTTTTGAGGACACTGTTTTACATAGTGGTTGCACCAGTTTACATTCATGCCAACAATGCGTAAAGATTCCTGTTTTTTCTCTTTTCTTCCCCATATTTGCCAACACTTACTACTTTTTGGTAGTAGCCATTCTGACTGATGTGAGGTGGGATCTCATAGTGGTTTTGATTTGCATTCCCTGATGATTATTAATATGAAGCATCTCTTCATGTGCCAGTTGGCCAGCTATATGTCTTTGGAAATATGTTTCTTCAGATCTTCTGCCTGTTATTTTAAATTATTATTTAAATTCCACTTAGTTAACACAGTGTAATATTAGTTTCATGTGTCCAATTTAGTGATTCAGGAGTTTCATACAACACCCGGTGCTCATCACAAGTGCACTCCTTAATCCCCATCACCTATTTAACCCATCCCCCCACACACTTCCCCTCTGCTAACCATCCATTCTCTATAGTTAAGAATCAATTTCTTGGTTGGTCTTTTTTTCCCTATGCTGATTTAGTCTTTCAATTGCACATAAGAATGAAATCATATGATATTTTTCTTTCTCTTGTTTTCTTTAGCACAAAACTCTAGCTCCATATCATTGCAAATCGTAAGATTTCATTCGTTTTTAGAGCTGAGTATTATTCCATTGTATGTATTTTTTTAATTGGATTTTTTTGTTGAGCTTTTTTAATTCTTTATATGTTTTGGATACCAACTCATCTGATATATCTTCTGCATGTATCTTCTCCCATGAACGGGTTGCCTGTTCATTTTATTGATTTCCTTTGCTGTGCAAAGCCTTTTAGTTTTGTGCCGTCCCATTTGTTTATTTTTGTTTTTATTGCCCTTACCTGAGGAGACATAGCCAAAAGAATAAAAATAACTGCTGAGAATAATGTCAAAGTGCTTATCGCTTGTGTTTTCTTCTAGGAATTTTAGGTTTCAGGTCTTACATTTAAGTCTTCAATCCATTTTGGGTTTACTTTTTGTATATGGTGTAATAAAGTGGTACAGTTTAATTCTTTTGCATGTATCTGTCTAGTTATTTTAGCATCATTTATTGAAGAGATGGTCTTTCCCCCATTTTTTTTTTTTGGCTTCCTTTATTTAGCTGAATTGCTCATATAAACATGGGTTTATTTTTGAGCTATTCTGTTCCATTGATAGATGTGTTCGTTTTTTGCCAGTACCATACTGTTTTGATTACTATAGTTTTGTATGGTAATTTGAAATCAGTGTGCTGCCTTCAACTTCGTGCTTTTGTTTCTTTTTTCTTTTTTTTTTTTTTTATTTATTTGGCTGTTTGGGTTCTTTCATGGTTCTATACGAATTTTACTATTTCTCTAGTTGTGTGAAAAATGCCATTGATATATTGATAGGGATTTTATTGAATTTGTAGATTGCTTTGTTAGAGTGAACATTTGGACAGTATTTTTCCAGTCAATTAGCACGGTATATCTTTCCATTTATTTGTGCCCTCTTCAGTTTCTTTCAGTAATGTCTTATACTTTTCAGAGTACAGTTCTGTCACTTCATTGTATAAATTTTTCCTAGGTATTTTATTCTTATGCAACTATAAACGGGATTGTTTTCTTGATTTCTCTTTCTGATAGTTATTAGTGTATAGTAATACAATAGATTTGTGTGTATTATATTGTATCCTGCACCTTTACTGAATTCTCAGTTATTTACTGGAGACTTTAGGGTTTTTATATATAGTTTAATGTCATCCCCAAATATCAACAGTTTTACTTTTCAATTTGGATGCTTTTTTTTTTTCTTGATTGCTGTTGCTAGACTTCCAATACTAATGTGAATAAACTTAGGGATTGTAGGCATCCTTGTCTTGCTTCTGATATTACAGAAAGCTATCAACTTTTCACCATTGATATGATGTTAGCTCTATAATTGTCGTATATGGCCTTTATTATGTGGAGATACATTTCCTCTATACCCACTTTGTTGAGATATTATAAGTGATTATTGAAATTTGTCAAACATTTTTTCATCTATTGAGATGATCGTGTGATTTTTTTTTATCCTTCATTTTGTTAATGTGATATATCAAGCTAATTAATTCACAAATGGTAAACCATGCTTCCATCTCTGAAATGAATCCCAGTTGGTCATGGTGTATGATCCTGTGTTGTTGGATTTGGATTGCTAATATTTTGTGGAGGAATTTTGCATCTATGTTCATTAGAGGTATTGGCTTGTAATTTTTTTTTTAGTAGTATCTGTCTGGTTTTGGTGTCAGGGTAATGCTGGACTCATAAAAGGAATTTTGAAGTGTTCTTTCCTCTTCAATTTTTTTGTGACAGTTTGAGGTTACATATTCACTCTTATTTGCATGGTTGGTAGGATTCACCTGTGAAGCTTTCTGGACCTGGACTTCTGTTTGTTGGGAGAGTTTTGATTATTTCGATTACCTTACTAGGAATTGGTCTGTTTAAATTTTCTATTTCTTCATGATTTAGTCATGGAAGATTGTAAGTTTTTAGTACTTTATCCATTTCTTTCTATTTTTTGGTATGTAATTGTAGGTTCTCTTACAGTTCTTTGTACTTCTATGGCATCAGTATTTCTGTGCTTTCACTTCTGATTTTATTTTAGCTTTTTTTTTTTAATGAGTCTGACTAAAGGTTGATTTTATCTCAGTTTCATTAAGCTTATTTATTTAATCTTTATTTCCTCTCTGATATTTATTATTTCCTTGTAACTTTGCTGTCTTTCTAGTTTCTTGTGTAAATTTATTTAGATGGTTTGAAATTTTTCTTGTTTCTTGAGGTAGGTCTGTATCACTATGAACCTCCCTTTTAGAACTGCTTTTGCTACATCCCAAAGATTGTGGAACATTGTTTCCATTTTCATTTGTCTGAAGGGTAGTTTTTATTTTCTCTTTGATATTTTAGATCACCCATTAGGTGTTTAATAGCATGCTGTTTAGCCTCCACATGTTTGTGTTTTTTACAGTTTTATTTCTTGTAACTGATTTTTAGTTTCATATTGTTATGGTTGCAAAAGATGCTTGGTATGATTTCAGCCTTCTTCAATTTATTGAGACTTGTTTTGTGGCCAAACAATCCTGGAGAGTGTTCCAGATGCACTTGAAAAGAACATTCATTCTGCTATTTTGGGGTGGAATGCTCTGTGTATATCTATTAAGTACATCTAGTCTAATGTGTGGTTTAAGGCTAATATTTTACTATTGGCTTTTTGTCAGGGTGATCTATCCATTGATGTAAGTAGAGTATTAAAGACCCTTACTATTCTTGTGCTTTCTGCTTCTCCCATTATTTTTGTTACTATTTGTTTTATATATTTAGGTACTCCTATGTTGGATACATAGATATTTATAATGTTCCTCATGTTGAATTATGCCCTTTCATTATGTAATTGTCTTTCATTACAGTCTTTGTTTTAAATTGTATTTTGTCTGATACAAGTATTTGCTACCCCAGCTTTCTTTTTTAATTTTTTTTAATTTTTAAATTTTTAATTTTTTTTTCTGTTATAGTATATTTTTACATCCCTTCACCTTCAGTCTGTGAGTATATTTAGGCTTGAAATGAGTCTGTTGTAGGCAGCATATAGTAAGATCCTGGTGTTTTGTTTTTTTGTTTAAATCTATTTAGCTGCTCTGTCTTTTGACTGAAGAATCTTGTCCATTTATGTTTAAAGTGATAGGTAAGTACTTATTGTCATTTGTTAAATATTTTCTGGCTGTTTTTGTTAGATGGTCTATTCCTTTCTTTCTCTTTTATTTATTTTTTTATAGATTCCTTTCTTTTGTGCATTTGTTTTAAGTTTTTTCTTCTGGTTATTATAATACCTGGTTCATATAACAGCCTATGTGTATAATACTCATTTTTAACTTGAGAGTAACTTAATTTTGGACATATTCCAAAGCCTTATATTTCTACCTTCCCTCCTCCCACATGTTATATTTTTGATGATGCATTTTACATCTTTTTAATTTAGAATTTCTTAGCTAATTACTGTATTTTTAATTTCACTTCTTTTGTTCTTTACCCTTCATACTAAGAAGTGGTTCATCCACTACCTTTATTATTTACCTTTTCTGGTGAGGTTTTTTCTGTCACATTTTCTTATTATTGATTAGTACCTAGTGTTTTTAGCTTAGGGAAATCCTTTTAACATTTCTTGGAAGGCCAGTTTAGTGGTGATGAAGTCTTTTAGCTTTTGCTTACCTGGAAATCTCTCCTTCAGTTCTGAACGATAACCTTGCTTGGTAAAGAATTCTTTCTTGGCAGTTTTCTCCTTTCAGCATTTTAAATATGTCTTGTCATTCCCTTCTGGCTTGTAAATTTTCTGACTGGAAAATTTATTGATTTATGGGGTTTTCCTTTTACATATTATCTTGCTTTTCTCTTACTGCTTATAAAATTCTCTTTTTATCCTTCTATTTTAATTATAAGGTGTGTCTGTGTGTTTCTCTTTGTGTTTCATCTTTTTTGGAATTCTGTTTCCTGGACCTGGTTGTCTGTTTCCTTTCCCAAATAAGGGGAAGCGTTCAGCCCTTATTTCTTTAAATAAATTTTCTGTCCGTTTCTCCTTTTGAATGTTACTTCACTCAATCTTGTCTCAGAGCTTCCTTCAGGTATCCTTATTTTTTTCTTTTTTTCTTTTTCTTTCTTCTGTCTAGGTGTTTTCTCTTGCTTTGTATTCTAGCTGATTTATGCTTCTATTTCATTGATTCTGCTCTTTTAGTCCCTGTAATGCGTTTTTCACTTCAGTTGTAACTTCTGTTTGGTACTTTTATATTTTGGTATCACTTCGTTGAATTCTTTACCTAGTAGGCTGCTTATCTCTGTTTTACTCAGGTCCTCTTTGGGAGGATTTACCTTATTCTTTGGTTTGGAGCATATTGTTTTTTTTTTTTTTGTTTTTTTTTTTTTTTTGTTTTTTGTTTTTTGGTTTTTTTTTTTCCATTTGCCTGTCTCTGTATATCTGTGTTTATTAGGTAAGTCCTGCCTTTCTCAGTCTTGAAGTAGGTCTTGAATAGGAGCTGTTCTGTGTGACCTAGAAGTGCAATCTCTCCCAGCCACCAGAGCTAGGTACTCTATGGGAATTCCATACGTTAGAGCTGAGGCTGTTGCATGCCAAAGGCTGGGCTTGGGGTACTTGCCTAGTGTGTTTGAGGCTCAGTCTCTTTGCGTTGTAGTCAGGGCTTGGAGCACTTGGCTGCTGTGTAGAGAGGGTGGAGCTAAGGGCACTTGCCCATCATGGCTCTGAGTTGGACATAGGGCATTAACCCAGGCTGGTTAGGGCATTGTGTGTTCTGAGCATGAGCTAGTAGGCTAGAGGGAGGACACAGGAAAAATGGTGCCATGAACTTCATCACCAGCAAGTTAGGATGAAATTGAAAAAAATGGCCTCTGCCAGTGTTTCTGTCCCAATTAAAGTCCCTGCAGATAACTACCTCTTAAGCAGCTGCTTTAAGTGGGTCTCCCTCACTTATGGTTCAGGCATTTTTCATTGTCACTTTTGGGCTGGGTCTTAGGGCTAGTGGATTTTTATGTCAGTCTTTGAAAAACACAAACTGTTATTACCTATAGTTCTAGAATTCTCCTAGGTTTTTTTTTTTTTAAATCATTATTGATTTTTAAAACCAGATACTTTGAGGGCTTGTCTTTTTCATGCTGATAGCATGGGAAAGGTTCTGTTTTGGGGATCCCTCCTCATTGTGGGTCACTGATCCCGGAATAGAATCCTCTGTGAGACCATGTCTTTGCCTCTTCTACCCTTTTCAATGTATCTCTTTTATCTTTTATCTTTTATTCTTAAGGATCTCTACACCATGGGAGATTACAACCCCAAAATCAAGACTCACCTATTCCACCACCTGAACCAGCCAGGTGCTCCCTTTTGTGTTTTGTTATGGAGCTCCTGTTCTTCCAGTTATTAGGTCCTTCTCAGAAGAAAATTACTATATGTAACTTTAACTTTGCTGTGTTTGTGGGAGGAGGTGAGTTCAGGGTCTTTGTACGCCATCATCCTAAATCCCCTCTAATAAGGGATCATTTTTACCATTTGCACACATGCCTTAAAAGGACCTTCAATAACATTCTATTTCCATCATAACAACTGAAACGTACACATTATTGAGAAGAGGTTAAAATTAGTAAGAAAATCGTAACGTAAATTGTCATACATCAGAAAATATTCATCATTGGAAGTGTAGATTATAGTGTTAGACTTTATCAATGCCAAGAAGCAACACAATTGTTCCTAGAACAAATGACATGTTAATCTTTTTAAAAATTTTTTCCTTCATAATCTCCTTCCCTCTGTTCCATGTTTATTTACTTCAGAATAGTTTATTTTTTTTCAACATTTTTTATTTTTTTTATTTATTTATTTATTTTTTTTAATTTTTGGGACAGAGAGAGACAGAGCATGAACGGGGGAGGGGCAGAGAGAGAGGGAGACACAGAATCGGAAACAGGCTCCAGGCTCCGAGCCATCAGCCCAGAGCCTGACGCGGGGCTCGAACTCACGGACCGCGAGATCGTGACCTGGCTGAAGTCAGACGCTTAACCGACTGCGCCACCCAGGCGCCCCCAGAATAGTTTATTATGTGAAATTCTCAGTTTAGGAAATTTAAAATTTTTGAGTGCAGGAAAATAAGAAAATTATTGAAACATAGGGCATCTTCAAGAATTTAGGACCAAAAGGAAAGTTTCTAGATGAGATGTTGCAGTTGGTTCCAACAATCTACCAGATTTCATTTCCCACCTAACCTCCTTTTACTTTCAAAAGCATTGTGTTATACATCTATTCCCTTCATTAAATTGTTCTTTTCCTCAACTTTAGCTCAATTAAAAAAAACAATAGAAAAATAAATTTTTAAAAACTTTATATAGAGAAACTATCAGGAATAGGAAATAATATTGAAATACATCTTTTTCAAGGAGAGCAAAAGGGAAACACACAAAATTAAATTATTTGTTAGTGTTGTTCTTCCACACACAGATCTGTCTTCCCCTGTACTGTGTGAATTCTCAGTACTTTACATTATCCAGCTCTGGATCTTTGAAGTCATTATGTAGAAGCAGAATAAGTACAAAGCTGATGTATGATGATCACAGTGCATGAACAAGGGGCAAAATTGTTAATGAGATACTGGAGTTGCTTTTTCTGCGGCATTCATTATGCAGCCAATTTATTCATGTAATACTGTTATCTACCCTGCTGTCTACATCCCCCAGAAACTGTGTGAGTAGGTATGTCTCTATGATCAGATACATATATTAAAGTCTAAGATATCCCCAAGATTTTTCCAACCTCTTATGTGCACTCTGCATAATTTGGGAGGCTATGAAATTAATGAGCTATTCCAGCAGTTGTTACATGGCATAGTTGATTTTAGCAAAATTGTCTGGGTGACCTCATCAAATGATATGTTTAAAAAAATGTTTTCTCTGGGTGGTCAGAAAAATATAAGGTCAGAGAAATTCAGGTATAAGAAAAGTTTTATACTGTTTGAGTTTGGAGATGCATTGGGACATATGGCAAAGGAATGTTAGCCTCTAAGAGCTGAGAGTGGTCCTAGCTGTCAGCCAGCAAGAAACAGGGATGTTAGGCTTACACTCCTCTTAACTGAGTCCTGCCAACAATAAGAATAAAGTTTTTTTTGTTTTTTTTTTTTTCCCCTAGAATCTGGAGCTGAGAAGTAATTTGGTCAAGTTCATTATTTTTAACTTTGATACCTTCATCACAGAACCAAGTTACTCTCTGTTGGACTTCTGACATGCAGATTTTGAGATATAAATTTGTATTGCTTTAAGGCAATAAATTTGTGGTAATTTGTTAAGCAGCAATATAAAATTAATATATACTCAGCATATATATAGGTATGATAAACGGACACCTTTTACTAATCATTAGATAGTATCTATATTTTAATGATTCTGTTGAATAATTATAAAGTCTGTACACATATAAAATATATAATTTGATGAGTTTTGACATGTATACGCAGCCATTAAATCACCAACATAAGATTCAAAACACTTTTATCATCCACAAATTCCTATAACCACTGATCTATTTTCTGTCAGGATAGATTACTTTGCGTGTAAACTGTGTGTGTGTGTGTGTGTACACATGGTATCATACATGTTTTCTACTTGGTCTGGCTTTTTTTTTTAATCCAGCATAAATATTTTGAGGTTGATCCATACTGAGTATATCAATATTTTATTCAATTATCTATGGATAGATATTAAAAAAAATTTTTTTAATGTTTATTTTTGAGAGAGAGAATGTGGATGGGGGAGGAGCAGAGAGAGAGGGAGACACAGACTCTGAAACAGGCTCCAAGCTATCAGCACAGAGCCCAACATGGGGCTTGAGCCCACATACTGTGAGATCATGACCTGAGCTGAAGTCCAGCACTTAACCAGCTGAGCCACCCAGGTGCCCCTATGGATAAATATTCTTATTTTAAACTTTGGTTTTTGTTTTGTTTTGTTTTTTGATAAAGCTGTCATGAACATTTGGTGTGAATGTCTTTGTGTATTTCAAATTTTTTGGTAAACACTTAGGAGTTGAATTATCTGGAATAAATGGCAGGTATATGTGAAACTTTCTAACAGACTGTTAAGTTTTCCCAATGTTAGTATTGTATGGCCATAATTTTTGTTGAATATAATTTATTGTCAAATTGGCTTCCATACAACACCCAGTGCTCATCTCAACAAGTACCCTCCCCAATGCCCATCAACCCTCAGATTGTTCTCTGTATTTAAGAGTCTTTTATGGTTTGCCTCCCTCCTTCTCTGTAACTTTTTTTTTCCCTTCTCCTCCCCCATGGTCTTCTAAGTTTCTCAAGTTCTACATATGAGTGAACATATATGGTATCTGTCTTTCTCTGACTGGCTTATCTCACTTTGCATAATACCCTCCAGTTCTATCCACATTGCTACAAATGGCATGATTTCATTCTTTCTCATTGTAAAATAGTATTCCATTATATATATAAACCACATCTTCTTTATCCATTCATCAGTTGATGAACATTTAGGCTCTTTCCATAACTTGGCTATTGTTGAAAGTGCTGCTATAAACATTGGGGTACATGTGCCCCTACTCTGACCAGCATAAGGTGGTATCTCCTTGTGTTTTGATTGTATTTCCCTGATGATAAGTGACGTTGAGCATTGTTTCATGTGTCTGTTGGCCATCTGGATGTCTTCTTTGGAAAAATGTCTATTCATGTCTTCTGCCCATTTCTTCACTGGATTATTTGTTTTTCAGGTGTGAGTTTGGTGAGTTCTTTATAGATTTTGGATACTAATCCTTTATCCAGTATGTCATTTACAAATATCTCCTCCAGTTCTGTTGGTTGCCTTTTAGTTTTGTTGTTTCCTTTGCAGTGCAGAAGCTTTTTACCTTGATGACGTCCCAATAGTTCATTTTTGCTTTTAATTCCCTTGCCTTTGGAGATGTGTCAAGTAAGAAATTGCTGTGACTGAGGTCAGAGAGGTTGTTGCCTGCTTTCTCCTCCAGGGTTTTGATGGTTTCCTGTCTCACATTCAAGTCTTTCATCCATTTTGAGTTTATTTTTGTGTATGATGTAAGAAAGTGGTGTAGTTTCATTCTTCTACATGTTGCTGTCCAGTTCTCCCAGCACCATTTGCTGAAGAGACTGTCTTTTCTATTGGGTAGTCTGTCCTGCTTTGTCAAAGATTAGTCGGCCATACATTTGTAGGTCAGTTCTGGGTTCTCTGTTCTATTCCATTGGTCTATGTGTCTGTTTTTGTGCCAATACCATGCTGTCTTGATGATGACAGCTTTGTAGTAGAGGCTAAAGTCTGGGATTGTGATGCCTCCCACTTTGGTTTTCTTTTTCAATATTACTTTGGCTATTCGGTGTCTTTTGTGGTTCCATACAAGTTTTAGGATTGTTCTAGCTTTGAGAAGAATGCTGGTGCAATTTTGATTGGGGTTGCATTGAACGTGTAGATTGCTGTGGTAGTATTGACATCTTAACACTATTTATTCTTCCGATCCATGAGCATGGAATGTTTTTCCATTCTTTGTGTCTTCTTCAATTTCCTTCATAAGTTTTCTATAGTTTTCAGCATACAGATCTTTTACATCTTTGGTTGGGTTTATTCCTACGTATTTTATGGTTCTTGGTGCAAGTGTAAGTGGGATCAGTTTCTTGATTTCTCTTTCTGTTATTTCGTTATTGGTGTATAAAAATGCAACCGATTCCCGTACATTGATTGTGTACTCTACAACTTTGCTTAATTCACATATCAGTTATAGCAGACTTTTGGTGGAGTCTGTTGGGTTTTCTATGCAGAGTATCGTGTTGTCCACAAAAAGTGAAAGTTTGACTTCTTTGACAATTTTGATGCCTTTTATGTCATTTTGTTGTCTGATTGATGATGCTAGGACTTCCGACACTATGTTAAACAACACTGGTGAGAGTGGACATCCCTGTCGTGTTCCTGATCTCGGGGAAAGCTCTCAGTTTTTCCCCACTGAAGATATTAGCTTTGGGCTTTTCATATATGACTTTTATGATGTTTGGGTGTGTTCCTTCTTTCCCAACTTTGAGGGTTTTTATTAAGAAAGGATGCTGAATTTTTTCAAGTGCATTTTCTGCATCTATTGACAGGATCATATGGTTCTTATGATTTCTTTTATTAATGTGATGTATCACATTGATTTTGAGAATATTGAACCAGCCCTGTAGCTCAGGAATGAATCCCACTTAATCATGGTGAATAATTCTTTTTATATGCTGTTAAATTCGATTTGCTAGTATCTCCTTGTTGAGAATGTGTGCATCTGTGTTAATCAGGGATATTGGTCTGTAATTCTCTTTTTTTTTTGTGGGGGTCTCTGTCTGGCTTGGGAATCAAGGTAATGCTGGCTTCATAGAATGAGTCTGGAAGTTTTCATTCCATTTATGTATTTTGGAACAGCCTGAGAAGGATAGGTATTAACTCTGCTTTAAATGTCTGGTGGAATTCCTCTGGGAAGCCATCTGGTCCAGGATTCTTATTTGTTGGGAGATTTTTGTTAACTGATTCAATTTATTCACTAGTTATAGGTCTGGTCAAATTTTCTATTATAATTTTTCATAGTATTCCCTGATAATTGTATTTCTGAGGGATTGGTTGTAATCCATTTTAATTTGTGATTTTATCCATTTTGGTTCTCTCCCTTTTGTTTCTGAGAAGCCTGACTAGAGATTCATCAATATTGTATATTTTTTCAAAAAACCAACTCTTAGTTTCATTGATATGTTCTACTGGGTTTTTGTTGTTGTTGTTGTTGTTGTTTTTGGATTCTATATTGTTTATTTCTGGTCTGATCTTTACTATTTCTCTTCTTCTGGTGGGCTTGGGGTGTCTTTGCTGTTCTGCCTCTATTTCCTTTAGGTGTGCTGTTAGATTTTATATTTGGGATTTTTCTTGTTTTGAGATAGGCCTGGATTGCAATGTGTTTTCCTGGTAGGACTGCCTTTGCTGCATCCCAAAGGGTTTGGATGTTGTGTTTTCATTTTCGTTTGTTTCCATATATTTTTTTAATTTCTTCTCTAATTGTCTGGTTGACCCATTCATTCTTTAGTAGGATGTTCTTTAACCTCCATGGTTTTGGAGGTTTTCCAGACTTTTTCCTGTGGTATGACCCAGTATGTGATGTATCTTGGAGAATGTTTCCTGTGCCCTTGAGAAGAAAGTATACTCTGCTGTTTTAGGATGTAGAGTTCTAAATATATTTGTCAAGTCCATCTGGTCCAGTGTATCATTCAGGGCTGTTGTTTCTTTACTGATTTTCTGTCTAGAGGATCTGTCCATTGTTGTAAATAGAGTATGAAAGTGCCCTGCAATTACCACATTCTTAGCAATAAGATTGTTTATGTTTGTGATTAGTTTTTTTTTTTTATATATATTTGGGTGCTTCTGAATTCTGTGGATAGACATTTATAATTGTTAGCTCTTCCTGATGGATAGACCCTGTAATTATTATATAATGCCCTTCTTCATCTCTTGTTACAGCCTTTAATTTAAAGTCTAGTTTGTCTGATATAAGCATGGCTACTCCAGCTTTCCTTTGATTTCTAGTAGCATGATAGATACTCCTACATCCCCTCATTTTCAATCTAAAGGTGTTCTCAGGTCTAAAATGGGTCTCTTGTAGACAGCAAATAGGTGAGTCTTGGGGTTTTTTTTTATCCATTCTGATACCCTATATCTTTTGGAGCATTTAGTCCATTTATAGTCACTGTTATTATTGAAAGATACGGGTTTAGTGTCATTGTGTTATCTGTAGGTTTCATAGTTCTAGTGATGTCTCTGGTACTTTGTGGTCCTTGCATCATTTTACTCAGAGTCCCCCTAAGAATCTCTTGTAGGACTGGTTTAGTGGTGATGAATTCCTTCAGTTTTAGTTTGCTTGGGAAAACCTTTCTCTCTCCTCCTATTCTGAATGACAGGCTTGCTGGATAAAGAATTCTTGCCTGAATATTTTTCTTGTTCATCACATTGAAGATTTTCTGCCATTCCTTTCTGGACGGCTAAGTTTCAGTAGATAGGTCTGCTACTACACTTAATGTGTCTACCTTTGTATGTTAAGGCCGTTTATCTGTAGCTGCTTTCAGAATTCTCTCTTTATCCTTGTATTTTGCCAGTTTTGCTATGATATGTCATTCAGAAGACCGATTCTAGTTATGTCTGAATGGATGTCTCTGTGCCTCTTGGATTTCAGTGTCTATTTCCTTTCCCAGATCGGGGAAGTTCTCAGCTATGATTTGTTCAAGTACACCTTCAGCCCCTTTCTCTCTCTCTTCTTCTTCTAGAATTCCTAAGACACAGATATTGTTCCATTTGATTGTATCATTTCTCTAATTCTCCCCTCATGATCTTGGATTTTTCTTATCTCTTAGCTTCCTCTTTTTCCATAATTTTATCTTCTAATTCATCTATTCTCCCTTCTGCCTCTTCAGTCCATGCTGTGGCTGCCTCCATTTTATCTTGCACCTTATTTATAGCATTTTTTAATTCATCATGACTATTTTTAGTTTCTTCATCTCTGCAGCAATAGATTCTCTGCTTTCTTCTATGCTTTTTTCAAGCCCAGTGATTAATCTTATAACTATTATTCTAAATTCTTGTTCAGTTATATTGCTTATATCTGTTTTGATCAATTCTTTAGCTGTCACTTCTTCCTGAAATTTCTTTTGAGGATAATTGTTCTGTTTTGTCATTTTGGCTAGTTTTCTGTCCCTTATGCATTTTAAAAGCTTGTTGTGTGCTCTGCACCTGTGAGCACTGCTATATTAAAAGGGAGTCATACACTGTCAGGGCCTGGCCCTTCAGGAGGTGTTTTTTGGAGAGTGTTACTTGATCTCTGTTGTTGTGACTTTGGTTACTTTATTTCCCTACTTGTAGTGATGGTTTGGACCCTCCACCAGATGTGCCTTGATTTGTTCCTTGAAGTAGCCCTGGAAAAGAAAACAGACAAAGAAACAGGAAAAAAAAATATGCAAACACACAAACAAAAACAATCCAAAAGCAAAAAACTAGAAACACCAACTACAAGTAAAGAACAGGGTGGAGGCACTACTGATGGAAGAGCACATACAAAGAGAGAAATGGCAGGGGCGGGGAGGAAAAAGAAAAAATAAACATTGACCAGTCAGACTAAACAGCTTAATCCAGACAGAGGAAAAGAAAAATAAAGGAGTCGGAGAAAAAGAAATGAAGATAAAGTTACCCAGAGAAACTACATGGCTTGATTATTCCAGAGAGAGAGAAAGTAAAGAAGGAGGTGTAGAACATGTATCAAGAGATTGGATTAAATATGTCTGCTTAAACAAACCAACAACCAGAGTAACCAGTCTAGAGGAGGGAAGAGATAAGGAGGAGAAAAGGAAGGAGGAATATATGTAAATAACAAAGATTGTCCTAGAATTGATCCAGGCAATGCAGCAGTGCTGGTCTGGAGGAGGGGGCCTTTTGGTTCCTCAGCATCTATCCTGCTCCAGTTGATATGCAGTTACCTGGTGTGGAGGGGCATGGTTTGGTGTAGGCAGGTCCTGCCTCCACCGTGGGCCTTATGGTCTGATCCCTGAGTCCCCACCTTGGTAGTGATGGGGAGAAAAATGGTGACCCACCAGTCTCTTCTCCACAGAAGCAGTGTCCTAAGTCACTCCATTACAGCTGTCCTCACTGTGCCATGGATGCAGAGGAGGAAGTCTGTCTCACTCAGGCGACTCCTGTGCCCTGGTGCTTGGCTGGGATCCAAATTCTGGCTCTGTGCATCCTGGCACTGGTGAATTGCCTCTCATGCCAACCTATACATAGCTGTGCCCTTGACCTAGCCTCCTAGCCAAGGGGTGGCAGACACAGGCAGGCTTTGTCCTGTCCCACAGCACTCCAGGGAAGGGGTCATTTTCTCCTACTCTGGACTGTACCCCTGACCTAGCCACCAAGCTCAGTTTGGCTCTACTCTTCCTCAGGTGCGGGAACAGGGTAGCCAGCCCCAGTCTGGAGAAAGCCCCCACAGTTAGAGATGGGATCCCTCTCCATCCAGTCTGAGGTTTTTCTCTTGTCCAGATATACTCCCATGCTTCCGCAGCCTCACTTTCTCTTCCCTTCCCTTCCCTTTGTCTCTCCACAAATGGGGATCCCTCCTCTCCATGCCTATGCGGGCCCATTTTCTCTCTCCCTGTTAGCAGTCACCCACCCACGGCCTGTCAGGTTGTCCCGGTATCTCCTCAGTCTTTCCTCCCAGACTCTTGGGGTTCAAAGTCCTTTGGCTTCAACCCTTCTTCTTCGTTTGAGAGATGCAGGAAGTTTGGATCCTCCTACATCTCTGCCATGTTGGCCCCTCCTTAGCCATAACTTCTTATAATCTGTTTAGAATTGGTGTTGTACACTTTATGAAATGTAGAAAACTTAAAAATATAAGATTTTTTATCTTCCTTTTATTCTTTATACTGTATTGGTTTTATTTGTAAGGATGATATAAACTCCACATTGACAATGCTTTGATTTATTCTTTAACTTGTAATATGAATTATGAAATCAAAGGACACAAAATTTATATTTATACAGATACTTAACATTTATGATGCCCTTTATTTATGTTGACATTTCTATCTGGTATTTCCCTTCAACCTGAAGAAACTTTAATGAGCATTTATTGTCATGCAGGATTTAAGGCAGTAAATCTATTAGTTTTTCTTTATATGGAAAGATTTTATTTTGCCTTATTTCTTGAAGGATATTTCTAGTAAATCTAGAGTCCTGCATTGACAGCTGTTTTGATTCTTTCAGAACTTTAAAAACATTATTTCATTCTCTTTTGTACTCCATAGTTTTTTTTTGTTTTTGTTTTGTTTTTAAATTCAAGTTAGTTAACATACAGTATAGTCTTCTTGGCTGCAGGAGTAGAATTCAATGATTCATCTCTTAGATATGACACTCAGTGTTCATTCCAAAAAGTGCCCTCATTAATGGCCATCACTCATTTAACCCATTCCCCAACCTACCTCCCCTCCAGCAACCCTCAGTTTGTTCTCTGTTTAAGAGTCTCTCATGGTTTGCCTCCCTGTTTATCTTACTTTTTCTTCCCTCCCCCTATGTTCATCTGTTGAGTTTCTCAAATTCCACATATGAGTGAAATCATATGATACTTGTCTTTCTCTGACTTATTTCACTTAGCCTAATATCCTCTAGTTCTATCCATGTTTTTGCAAATGACAAGATTTCCTTCTTTTTGATTGCTGAATAGTATTCCATTGTATGTATATACCACATCTTCTTTATTCACTCATCAGTTGATAGACATATGGACTCTTTACATAATTTGGCTATTGTGTTTTTATTTATTTTAATTTTTTTAATGTTTATTTTTGAGAGAGACAGAGTATGAGGGGGGAGAGGCAGAGAGAGGGAGACACAGAACTCAAAGCAGGCTCCATGCTCTGTGCTGTCAGCACAGAGCCCAACATGGTGCACAAACCCATGAGCTACAAGATCATGACCTGAGCTGAAGTCAGTTGTTTGACTGAGGCACTCAGGCACCTCCATGATTTGGCTATTGTTGATAGTGCTGGAATAAACATTGGAGTGCATGTGCCCCATTGACTCTGCATTTTTGGATTCTTTGGATAAATCCTTTGTAGTGCAGTTGCTAGGTTGTAGGGTAGTTCTGTTTGATGGCTAACAGACACATGAAAAGATGTTCAACATCACTCATCATCAGGGAAATACAAATGAAAACCACCTTACAACTGTCAGAGTGGCTAAAATTAACAACTCAGGAAACAACATGTTGGTGAGGATGCAGAGAAAGGGGAGCCCTTTTGCATTGTTGGTGGGAATACAAACTGGGAAAGCCGTTCTGGAGAAGAGTGTAGAGGGACTCCATAGTTTTTGATGAGAAAGAAACTGTCCATTAGTCCACTGTTTGCTCTGTTATCTAAACTTACTCTTGTAACTTTCAAGATTTTCTGTCTGAATTTTAGTATTTAAACAATCATGTTTGTGTGTGGTCTCCTTTGTATTCGCGGTGGGATTCACTGAGCATCTTGAAACACTAAATTTATGCCTTTCATCAAATTAAGTAACCTTTTGACCATTTTTTTTTTCTATCACTTTCTCTTCATTCACTCTGGAACTATATATACTGCTGATAGGTAAGACTTCTTTATATGATTAGGTTTCTTTGTGTATTTTGATGCCTGAAATTCTGTGGTTTTTCCATCCTGTTTTTTTGTCTTCAGATGCAGAATTTCATTATTTTGTTGACTTTTTTCTCTCTTATCTTTATATTGCTAATAAACCCCCAAATTCCTTGTTTAAGACTTTTTTTTTTGTATTTTAACCTCTCCTTTGATTCTTCCATATGTTTTCTTCTAAGATTTCCTAAATTTTCATTTAATATGGGTGTTTTTTCCTTCATCTCACTAGGTTGTAAGGTAACTGTTTTAAAATTCTCTTTTCCAAAATCAGGGTCATATCAGGGCCACCTCCTACTTATTATATTATTTCTTGAAAATGGCCCATATTTACCTGATTCTTTAATACATTTTGTACACTGAACATTGTAAATATTAAGTTTTGAGGGCTCTGGGTTACATTTTTCTGAAGATTCTGAAGAACGTTGCTATTTTTAAAAATTTCTTTATATTCTAGCTGGAAAATGTCAGCATCAGTTTGATGCTTAATTAAATCTGGTACCCTACCTCTGCTCTGACCAGCTCTCTGGCAGTCATGGTTGCCTATACTCCATCTCTTGGTTCTTCATTTGCGAAAAGACAGCAGGACTATCTATTAGAGATTTAGCATTCCTGTCCCACACAACTGAAGCCTCGCCTCATGTCATTGCCACAAAATATGGTGCTCACCTAATGGTCCTAACTGTCCTCATAAGGTTTTACTCCTCTCAAAACTGACTTCTTGTGGCACTTGGGTGGCTCAGTTGGTTAACTGTCTGACTTCAACTCAAGGCATGACCTCAAGGTTCATGGGTTCAAGCCCTGCATGGGACTCCATGCTGACAGCTCAGAGCCTGAAGTCTGCTTTGGATTTTGATTTTGTGTCTCCCTCTCTCTCTTCCCCTGTGCTACTTGTACTCTGTCTTTCCCTCTCAAAAAATAAATGAATATATATATATATATATATATATATATATATATATATATATACACACACACACACACACACACACACACACACACACACACACACATATATATACACACACACACACACATACATATACATACACACACACAAACCAACACTGACTTCTTTTGCCCATTTTCCATTGAAAAATTTATTTTTATTTTGTATTTCACAGTTTGTGGTTGATTTTTGAGATGGTTACTCTATTGAGGGCTTATACCACCATTTCAGAAGCAGAATCTAGGCATCTATTTTATAATCCTGAATTGTCAGTGTTTTGTTTATATTACAGTAAACTCGGAGTTTACATGGGATATAAGGATTTGAATGTATGCTGAGGCTTGTACATCTCTTAAGTGTTTTACTTCCTCTTATTGATGTGACATGGATGCTTTATTCATTCTGCAAACCCAACAAATATATAAACAAAGGAAACCATTAAGCTAACAGTACTAGGATTTGGTTAGAGTAGTTTTAGGTAATGGATTACAAATGAATATTCTATTAAAGCAGAAATATCTTTTTTAAGCGTATATATTCATAATACTAAAATTATTAAATAGAAAACTATCTGATAATATTTTTTGATAAATGAAGAAAGGGAAAGGTCTTAAGAGTGAAACATTAGACTCTTAACAAATAAAGGAGAACAAAATAGGTCAAAGTTATGATTAGTAAATCAAACACTTCATGGCTTAAAGATAATAAGACAAAAACACATCTGTATGAGAATAACATCTGTATGAGAATACATCACTTTTGTGCAAGGACCAGGCATAGAAGAAAAGAGAAATGTATTTGCTCTTTTCTTTTGGTCTTGTTAACTTTCACATGGTTTTGCTTCTGTATCTTATGTAGATATGATACAATAATAATTACTATACATTTGAATTTCTAAATTCAAACTTCTCATTTTCGTGGAAAGTATAAGTATCTCATATTCTAGAATGTTTGCCAGTTAAAAAAATATTTTTAAAGTACATATTTTTATCAAAAAATATCCATACTACAGCTGACCCTTGACCAATGTGATGATTAGGCATAGTGAACCTCCACATAATAGTTGAAAATCCATGCACTTTTGACTCCCTCAAAACTTAACAAATAGCCTACTGTTGATCAGAATCCTTATAATAACAAGCTATTTATTATCACATATTTTGTGTATTATATGTATTCTGTACTGCATCCTTATAAAGTAAGCTAGAGTAAAGAAAATACAGTTACAGTACCATACTGTGTTTATTGCTGCAGCAAATTTATGCCCTCTCTACAAGACAAATTGTCAACACTTCACTATTGTTTTATAGGATACAAATCATTATAGATGTTCCAGTTTCGATTGGTTGTGGAATCCAGCCCTATGTCAGGCTCTGCTCTGAGCTTGGAGCCCACTTAGAATTCTTTCTCTCTCCCACTACCCCTCTCTCCCCACTTACACACGAGTTCTCTCCCTCTCTCTGTTTCTCTCTCTCTCTCACTCAAAAGAATGAAAAGATGTTAAAACTCATATTTATTTACTGATATAATCATTTATGCATTGATAACCAGCAGCAATATGGTTGCTTTTTGGTAGCCTGATATAACATGATTGATACTTGGAGTCAATTAGCCTATACACTAATGAATGATTCATAATTTTTTGTGGCATACAGTATTACAGTCATATTCATAATACGGTATTGGATAGATTTTCACATTTTTTTAAAAAAGCACTTACCTGTGATCATTGGCTTATAGGCAGTTTCTCTATGAGAGAAAGAGGCATATTGTATGGTGATATAATTCTTCCATAGTAAAGTTATAAAACAATAAAAAAACACATTAGTTTCATATTAAATATCACTTTATGCCAGTATGAGGATAGGCTATCTACTTCTATACAAGTTTTGTACATGATGTTCTATATGATAAATACTTAGGCAATAATCATAAAGACATATTACAGTTCTTTCTGTACAGTTTTTAGACTTTCAAATGAAGACACACACATATACAATATAAGTTAATTAATTGTATGGCATGATGGTTATTTACTATTAAGAGCAAGCAGATCATCATAAAGGGGTTCATCCTCGTTGTCTTCACATTGAGTAGGCTGAAGAGGAGAAAAGGGAAGAACTGATCTTGTTATCTCAGAGGGGGAGGAGGACCCAGGGGAAGCAGGTACACTTGGTGTAACTATGAAAATGACAAATTCTGCTTTTTTTTTTTTTTTTTTGCTTCACTTCTCTAAAAATGTTTCTACATGCTTCCAGTCCTTCCACTGCTTGCTTTAATTTCAATACCTGTATCATAGAAGGGTCTATATTATAAAAAGAAGTCAAAAGTAGCCTTGAATAATTGGAGTCCTTATGCCAGATTGTGTGATGTTGATTTGTTTCCTGGAACTGCTTCTTCATCTTCATCAGAAGCACTCTTCTCCGTGAAGTCATCTTCTGTTAATTTTTCTAAAATCCATATCTAGAAACCCTTCACGCACATACCCCATCTTTTTTTTTTTTTTTGGTCATATCCATAATCCAAGTTTCTTGATTGGCTCTGGCATAAATCTTGTGAAGTCGTGTATAACATCTAGATACAATTTTCAGCAGCAGCAACTTGTTTCAGGCTTGATGGCTTTCATGGATTTTTCTATAGCCATGATGGCATCTTAACAAGACTTTCACAATTGACTCTATATTAGGATTCTCTTTCATAACATTGAGGATCCTTTCCATAGAGTACTGTGTATAAAGAGCCTTGGAGACCCTTATGACCCTCTGATCTAGAGGTTAAGTTAAGGACATTGTTTTTGGGGCACCCTAGACCACTTCATTACTTTTGGTATTGAACTTCCAGGATTCTGAGTGGTCAGGGGCATTGTCCAATATCAAAAGAACTTTAAAAGGCAGTTTCTTACTGGTGAAGTACTTCCTGACTTCAGGGACAAAGCATCAATGCAATGGAATATAGAAAAAAAAGGGTGGCTGTCCAGTCTGCATTGTACAACCAGAAGACTGGCAGGTGGTGTTACTTTTTCCCTTCAAGACTTGGGGGTGATCAGGTTCATAGTTAAGGGCAGTCGTGACCATAAACCCATTTACATTTATATGAAACAGAATTAGCTTATCCCTTTCTGCTTTAAATCTTAATGATTGCTTCTGTTCCTTACTAATCAAGTCCATTGTGGCTTTTTTTTTTTTTCCAGAATAGGGTACTTTAATCTGCGCCAAAACCTTTCAAGGCAGATATTATTTCTCCTCAATGATTTTTTTAACATTTATTTAATTTTGAGAGAGCATGTGGGTACTAGTGGGGGAGGGGCATAGAGCGATGAAGAAGGAGAATCTGAAGCAGGCTCTATGCTATCCAGCAAAACTGTAATGTGGGGCCTGAATTCACGAACCTTGAGATCATTCCCTGTGCTGAAGTCAGATGCTTAACCAGCTGAGCCACCAAGGCTTCCCCTCAATCATTTTTTTAAAAATGTTCATTTATTTTGAGAGAGAGCCCTTCTGCATATACAGGGGAGGGGGAGGGAGGGGGAGTAGAGAGAGAGAGAGAGAGAGAGAGAGAGAGAGAGAGAATCCAAAGCAGCCTCCATGCTCACGTGGAGCCTGATGCAGGGCTCTATCCCATGACCCTAGGATCATGACCTGAGTTGAAATCAAGAGTTGGCTGTTCAACTGACTGAGCCACACAGGAGTCCCTCTTCTCTATTATTTTCCTAATGGCATATGGGAACTCACCTGTTGCCTCTTGGTCAGCTGAAGCTACTTCTCCTGTTATCTAGGCATTCTAAAAGCTAACCCTTTTTCTAAAATGATCAAACCATCTTTTGCTGGCATTAAATTCTCTGGCATTAGATATCCTTCACCTTTTGTTTTAAATTGTCATATGACTTTGTTTTTTGTCAAATTATATCTGTCCGTAGATAGGTTCCTTACAGTCTGTGTTCCTTATAACAATCATGCACCCACATAAAAACTGCATTTTCAACATGAGATAAAATGGTGTTTTGCAAAAAAGTGCCAGATTTTTGGGCCTTCTGGTGTAGCTGCAGTGACAGCTTTATGGATTTTTTTAAACAATGGTCCTTATGCCAGATTCATTTATCTTGAAATGGTGGGCAACTGCAGTGGCAGACCTCAGTGTGTCTTTGGTGCACATCAAACAATTCAACTTTTTCTTGTAATGTGACAATTTTTCTCTGCTTTGTAGAGCCACTGCCAGCATCACTAGTGGTACTTCAGATGGGTCTCATGGCTCTGTTGGAGGTTTGTGTTTTTTGCCTAAATATGATGAAAAATACGTGAGAGCCAGGAAAGATCATTTTTAAACTGCATTATGCAATTTATTGTAGAAAGGAGCTGCTCACGCAGAGATGAGTGTCACATGTCATTTTAAGGGAATATTTCCAACACTTGACCTTACTGCAGTTGAAACAAGAGGTTGCTCCAAAATGAATATTAGTATAGTAGGTACTACAATTTGATGCAGTTGTGATTTAATATGGCATTACTACGTTTGTTTACATTTCTCTCAACCGTAATTGCCACCATGTATGGTCTGCAAGATTTATGTAGGTTTTGATAGTAGATTTTGTGTATGTTTATAATACTGTTGATTATATATTTAAATTTCTGATTTTGTGTATATTTGTAATATTCATAATAGACTTGTATGTATTTTATCATAGTAAATGATAAAATATATTTTGTGTATTCATGGCATACCTAACTTCTGATATTTTTTCGGTACATGGTTTCCTAGTGTGTTGAAATTGTTGCAAATCTTTAAAAAAATTTTTCCAATGCATTTATTGAAAAATATCTTTGTATAAGTGGACCTGTGCAGTTCAAACCCCTCGTTCAAGGGTCAACTGTAGTGTTTGGCATGATACCAAAGATGTATGTTACCAACAATGCACACTGTGAGCTCACCAGTTTGATAAGCTAAATGCATGAAAATATAATAGTCATGTGATAATTGCACAATTCAGTAATGTAAGTTAATGTAAGGTATTGCGAATTATCTTACAGTTTAATGGGAGAAATAAGGTAAGATGAATGATAAATTAAATGAATGCTGTTATAGAAGAGTATTAAAGGCTTTGGTAGTTCAGAAATGGGTACAGTTGCTTTTGATATGAGGCTAATTACCTGGGAATCAAGGAAACTGCTTTATAGAAGTTATGTTTGAGATGAATCTAAGAAAAATACCAGAATTTCGTGTTTATGATTATAAAATGTTCTCCATCTCTTAGCCCCTCTTTTGACTTTTTTGTCACTTACTTTTTCTCTATTGGCCTTTTCCATTGAGCAGATGCTAAAATAGCAAGGTAAAAATATCCTTATTTACCATATCCTTCTTTAGTAACTGCTTTACTACTCTTCCTCCATCTTGCTTTATTTTATTTTCCCTCACAGTAAAAAGAACAGTAACAGTAATGTGTTTTAGGAAGCTTAAACTCCCTTCTTATGTTTCCTTATCTGCTAGTCTCTGCTTCAGACATTAGCTAAACTTTGACTACTTCTAGAATTCCTTTCCTCCTGTACCACTACCTGTTTGGAGCAGAGCTTCTCCTCTATATAGGCTTATGGTTTATGAGATTCCTCTACATTTAACATTTAGTCTAAGAAATAGCAATAGAATCTGTCTATAAATGTCCCTAATGCATATGTACTCTGTGTTGGCATGTATGATCATTTCAAAAACAGGAGTTTATTGTCCTGAAATGTGTATATTTAAGGTCCAAAATATGCGTATGCTCAATGTGTATTGAGTGAATAAATTCACAATATATTAAAAGGAAAATGTGCATATGTAAGAAATTACAACAATTAATTACACTAACATGAATGTAGTAACTGCATTTACAGTTCAGTTATATGATGACAAGTGTTCAGATTGGGTCTGGTTGGATCAAACTGAGTCCAGGGTTATTTTCTAGATTATGAAACAAAATTTTTTTCAGCTAAGGTGAGAGCCTATTCTTTAAAACTCATGTCATGTATATTTGTTTAAAAACTGCTTTATTGAATTGTATACAAAAGAACTGCATATGTTTAATGTGTACGATTGGGTGAGTGTTGACTTATGCAAATATCTGTAATACCATTACCATATTCAAGGAATGGACACATCCAATATCTCCCAAAGTTTTCTGTGTCATCCCTTATTTTTTTGTGTGTATGGCAGAATGCTTAACATGAGATCTACGGTCTTAACTTTTGAAATGCACAATACCATATTAACTAAAGGCACTGTGTTGTAGAGCAGTTCTCTAGAACTTAGAATAACTGAATCTAGAATAAAAACTTTATGTCCATTGGATAGCTTCCTATTTCCTTCAGCCCCTGACAATAACTGTTATTTTTTCTAATTTTATTAATTTAATCAGATAGTATATGTGAGTGGAATCCTTATAGTATTTGTCTGTGGTTGGCTTATTTTCCCTAGCATAGTGTCCTCCAGGTTCACCTTATTGCAAATGGCAGCATTTCATTCTTTTTTGAAGGCTGAATAATAACCCACTGTGTGTTGACACCCCATTTTCTTTATCCATTCATCTGTCAATAGATACTTAGTTTGTTTTCATAACTTGGGTATTGTGAACATGCTTGCATGCACTTCAGCTATATCTTCAAGATGCTGATTTTGTTTTCTTCAGTTATTGATGGAACTGGAATTGCTGCGTTATGTGATGTTTCTATTTTAATTTTTGAGGAATCTCCATACTGTTTTCTGTAGTGGCTGTACCAATTTACATTTCCACCAGCAGTGTAGCAGAGGCCTCTTCACATCCTCATCAGCAATTGATACCTGTGTCTTTTTGATAAAAACCATCCATCCTAATAGATGTGATATTTCACTGTGCATTTCCTTGATAACTAGTGATGGTGAGCACCTTTCATGTACCTATTGACCATGTGTATGTCTTTTTTGGAAAAATATCTATTCAGGTTCTTTGCCCATTTTTAGATTGTTTTTTTAAATTTTTTAACTTTTTTTAATTTTATTTTTTTAATTTGCATCCAAATTAGCATATAGTGCAACAACAATTTCAGGAATAGATTCTTTAATGCCCCTTACCCATTTAGCCAACCCCCTCCCACAATCCCTCCAGCAACCCTGTTCTCCATATTTAAGAGTCTCTTAGGTTTTGTCCCCCTCCCTGTTTTTATATTATTTTTGCTTTCCTTCCCTTATGTTCATCTGTTTTGTCTCTTAAAGTCCTCATACGAGTGACATCATATGATATTTGTCTTTCTCTAATTTCACTTAGCATAATGCCCTCTAGTTCCATCCATGTAATTGAAAATGGCAAGATTTCATTCTTTTTGTTTGCCGAGTAATAATATTCCATTGTATATATATATATATCACATCTTCTTTATCCATTCATCCATTGATGGACATTTGGGATCTTTCCATACTTTGGCTGTTGTTGATAGTGCTGCTATAAACATTGGGGTGCATGTGCCCATTTGAAACAGCATACCTGTATCTCTTGGATAAATTTTGCTATTGAGTTGTATATTATATATTTTGGAAATTAAGTCCTTATCAAATACATGGTTTGTGAATGTTTTCTCCTATTTATAGGTAACCTTTCATTCTGTGGATTATTTCCTTTGGTGTACAGAAACTTAGTTTGATCATCCCACTTGTCTATTTTTGCTTTTGTTTCTTATGATTTGGGGGTCATATCCTAGAAATTGATATGAATAAAGTCAAGAAGATTTCCCCTTATATTTTGTTCTAGGAGTTTTACAGCTTCAGACCTTATGTTTAAATCTTTAATTGATTTTTAGTTGCTTTATGTGCATGGTATAAGATAAGGGTCCAGCTTCATTTTTTTTTTTTTTTTTTTGGCATATGGATGTGTAATTTTCCTAGTAGTGTTTGTTGAAGAGATATGTTTCCGTCATTGTGTATTCTTGAAATACTTGTCAAAGATTAGTTGACTGTATATGTGGGTTTATTTCCAGACTCTTTATTCCATTCTACTGGTATATGGGTCTGTCCTTTATGCCAGTATCCTACAATATTAATTACTGCAGCCTTGTAATACATATTGAAATCAGGAAGTGGGGTACTTCCTGATTCGCTCTTCTTTCTCAATAATGATTTACCTGTTCTTAATATTTTGTGGTTTCATATGAATTTTCAGATTGCTTTTCCATTTCTTAAATTTATTAATGTTTATTCATTTTTGAGAGACCATGCATGAGCATGGGTGAGACAGAGAGGAACATACAGAATCTGAAGCAGGCTCCAGACTCTGAGCTGTCAGCATAGAACCCACAAACCATGAGATTGTGACCTGAGCTGAAGTTGGATGCTTAACCAACTGAGCCACTGAGGCACCCTTGTTTTTCCATTTCTGTACAACGTGGCATATGAATTTTGATGGAGATAGCATGAATTTGTTGATCACTTTGAACAGTATGGAAACATTTAATAATTATTCCAATGCATGAACACAAGATGTCTGTGTTTGTGCTTTAATTTCATCTATTGTTTTGTAGTTTTTAATGTATAAGTGTCTGATCTCCTTCATTAGGTTTATTCTTAAGTACTTTATTGTTTTAGATGTTATTTTAAATGGGATTTTTTTGATGGATTGTTGTTAGTGTATAGAAATCAACTGCTTTTTATATGTTGATTTTCTATCCAGCAACTTTATTAAATTTATTCTAACCATTTTTTTTTTTTTGAAAATCTTTAGGGTTTTCTACATATAGGATCCTGCCATCTGTAAACAGATAATTTTTCTTCTTCCTTTTCCATTTAGATTCCTTTTATTTCTTTTTCTTGCCTAATTGCTCTAGTAAGGACTTCCCAGTATCCATTATCCAGAGTTCACTATGATGTAGTTGTGGGTTTTATTATGTTGGGATAAGTTCCTTCTATACTTAGTTTTTTGAGTATTTTTATCCTGAACAAGTACTGAGTTTTGTCAAATGCTTATTCTGTATTTGATATCATGTGTTTTCCAAACATATGGATTTGCATATGTTGAACCATTCTTGTATCCTAGAGGTAATTCCAGTTTTTAAATTACAGAGATTAAAATTTTAGGTTTAAATGTGAATTTTGTTATATAATGCACTTATAAAGAGTTTATGTAAGATCCACATAGTAGTTTACAACAAGCATAAATAGGTAGTGATTGAAGATTGTATGTTGAAATGGGGTAAGGAAACCAATGATAAAACAAATAACAAACACTTTCCTTTATGGATAGGATTCAGTGGTGGTCCCAGTGTTTATGCTAATATAAATGAAAATCTCCAAGGAATACTTTAGTATGGTCTTAGGTAGATAAGTGCCAGAAAAAGAAAGGTAACCAAAAGAAATAGACTCTTCGCTCCTAAAGAAAAGATGCAACACTGATAGTTTCTGAGAATGTGTCAAAATACATTTTGTGTATAAAAATATGTGTGTACTTTTATGATTTTAGTTTTAAATTTTGTTTTATCCCATTCCTCCATCATTTACTATTATTTAAAATCATAATACCAAATAGGATAACATCTTGAGAATTCTCTTGCATTTTATAATATAAAAGAAAACTAACAAGATGATTGAGTTTTTTTTTTTTGCAAGAATAGAAGTTTTACATAACTATCAATTTGAGAAAAAAATGGAAACATTGAAAATAATCATCCAGTTTCATTAAAGGATAAGAAAAAACACATGTCATAATACATTTGTCAGATGGACTATTTCAGTGACAGTACAGAATTTTTTGGTAAAGAAGCTTCATTATTTGGAAGAATTCTCACCCTACTATGAGAATGGAAAAGGAAAAAGTACAATGTGTAAATTATCCCATTAGTTAAGATATATGTTCAGGAGACACATTTGCTTCAGTAATTCCAGATTCATTTTTTGCCACTTTCTCCTAACACATAATTAGGAGAAATATACCACATAGAAATCTGGGACATGTAATGAAGCCATATATTATTTTTAATTACACATTTAGATAAACATAATAGCTAATGTCACTTTAGACTACATTAATTTTTTCTTTTTTTTTCCCACTTTGTATTGGCAATATTTTAACTGCCTTGATTATGCACCTGATACCTCCTCCTTTATCACTGTCAAGAACATATATCATAAATAATAAATATATTTTCCAATTACAATTGTGTGCTTACTATTCATTAAAAGTGTATTGGCCTGGATAGTACAAATATAATAGGCTAAATTTATCATTCTTAAATGAAAACAATCACCACTAGAAGATAGGAAGATACAGAAAATGATTTAGAGGTATACAGAATAGTTCACCTCAAATTTATATGACTCTGACTTTGGTTTTATAGAAAATGTTTTGTTTTCCATATCATTTTAATTAGTTGCATTATGCTATCAAGTGGCACTGTGTTGGTGGTTGACAAATATGTAAATATGAAGTGGCTTCAAGAACATTCAATTATTTCTTTAGTTAATATTTTTAAGCTGTCTACCTGTCATAGAATTAAGCTTCCTCAAAATGTAACCCATAAGAGGCATGCACAAATGACTGGCTTTTCAAATCTTAGGCAATCTATATAATGCTATCATAATATGCTATTGTTTAGACAGCCCCCTCTCCAGGAAAATAGTGTCCCTGTATTCATCACTTAAAATGACGTACTTCTTTGAATATTTATAATAACGTAAATCAAAAGGTCTGTGTTAAGGATGAATAACATATAAATGACAGCATATATATGCATATGTAACTATAGAAAGTCATATTTCCTCCATTAATATCTGACTTAGAATATTTTGCAAAAACTCAGACATCATTAAGAAGCGAGTGGAAACATCAACTCAGTGGCAGCTGTTATAATTTATGCATGATCTAGTGCACCAGGGAGATACCATCTCTAAAATTAGTAAAACACTAAACCACATTGTGGTCAAAATTTTTATTGCACCGTAGTCTCCTCTTATCTGCAGAGAATGGATTCCAAGACCCTTAGCAGGTGCTTAAAACCAGGGGTAGTACCATATGTATCATATGTATTGCATTTTTTTACTATGCAGACATATATGCATGATAAAGTTTAATTTATAGATTAAGCACAGTAAGGGGTTAGCAATAATAAAATAGGACAATTTATAACAGTATACTGTAATAAAAGTTATGTGACTATGGTCTCAAATCTTCCTGTACTGTACTCACGCTTCTTGTAGTGATGTGAGAGGATAAGATGCTTATTGAGGGGCATTTCTGAGAGGTGCCTGGATGGTTCTGTCAGTTAAGTGTCTGACTTTGGCTCAGATCATGATCTCCTGGTTTGAGAGTTCCAGCCCGGCATCAGGCTCTGGGCTGACTGCAAGGAGCCTGCTTGGGATTCTTTCCCTCCCTTTTTCTCTCTTCGTCTCTCTCTGCCTCTCTCTCTCTCTCTCTCTCAAATCAAAAAATGCCTATGTGTTGAGATGAAATGAGGTGACATAGGCACTGTGTCATAGTGTTAGGCTGCTGTTGACCTTCTGACAATTTGTCAGGAGGATCATCTGCTTAAGGACCATGATTGACAGTAACTGAAACGTTGGAAACATAACTGCAGATAAAGGGGGATTGGTGTATTCGCTAATTCTAATTTTGAAAAATTATTGCATTTCCCTAATGAAATTAAGCAGAGACTGAGAAAAGCTGTATTTAAATTGGTGAATCTAAAATTTTGGATATGTGAGAAGCATTGAGGATCTTATTAAAGATGCATACATACCTGGATATTAGAATTAATGATGTCTGGGATAAGACTGGCCTTCTCAATTTTTATAAATATATTCTATAAATATATAAGTAACAATGTATTTACAAGCCATCTGTGTAATACTCCAATGCAACAAATGAAACTTTACTAATAAACTGAAATCATTTGTATAACAATGATTATTTGCTCTTGGGCATTTCCCTTCTGTTTTCTCAGGGGTAACCACACTCCTCAATCCATGGTAACAAAGATAGTAAAGTATTAAAAGTCTTCTAGATGTAAACTATATTAGACCAAAAGGAAATAGAACAAAGTTATAGCTTTGTAGTATTTTCTGTCTAACTCTACAGACAGAGAACAATTTCCCCATAAGCAGAGAAATTACAAACCTACATAGGAGGTTGCTCCTTACATACAACTTGATCTCTCCACTCTGATCCAGGTAATACTTGTTCCTCTGGATTAACAGTGTAAATAACTCTCAGAAGCTATTACTTCAAGAATAGGATGAGTCATTTACATTTTTATGTTCATTAGTGTAACTTGCTGGATTTTAAATTCCAAATAATTTTGAATTATTTCAATAATTTCAAATAATTTTGAAGCTTAAGTGCTAACTAAAGAGCATGCTGGCTGGATGGCATAGAGGGAAACTTCTTTTACTTTCAGGAATATTGAGAGAGTTGGGGGAGAAACAGTAAAGGTAATCTTTAACATGCTGACATTCTAACATGAAATTATGACAGTATTTTTTGTCTGCATGGATAAGGAAGGATAGTCTACATACAAGCCATTGCAAAGATGCCCAGCATGTGGTTAGGTGGCCTTAGTGGCTTGGGAGACCTAATCTAATCTTTTCAAAGCATTGATCTACTGCATTTATTTTATTCCATAACAAATTTGTAAAAATCTTTACCCTCTGAAAAATGAAGGATGCAAACTACCTTGTGCAATTAGATTGTTCTTCTAAATGTAACTGTTCTTAAGGGTTTGACTGAACATACACCACTAAAAGCTGAGACTCTGCTGACACAGACTTGAGTCCGTCGCTGCCACTTCAGACCATCGGTGTTACCAATCATATATTCTGACCAGGTCTTTGAAAGCCTATATATTTGAGGTTAGGCTATAGATTAGGAATGGTTTCACACCAGCAATGTTCAAAACTACTTTTATATAGCTTAATTTATATTCTCCCATAGTTACAAAGACCAACCAAAATGGATTTTGAAAATGTAGAGCTAATTTTATTTTATTTATTTTTAAATGTTTGTTTTTAAGACAGACTGTGAGTGGGGCAGGGGCAGAGAGAGAGAGGGTGAAAGGCTTCAGGGTCTGAGCTATCAGCACAGAGCCCACTGGGGGGGCTCAAACTCACAAACCATGAGATCATGACCTGAGCCAAAATTGGACTCCCAACCAAGCCACCCGGGTGCCCATGTAGAGCTAATTGTAAATGGTGTAATGGCATTTTATGGTCCAAAGTACTTCTGGATGTGCTTCATTTTGGGGTTGTTCTTGTAGTAAAGCTATGCATACTGGCAGAAATTGTACCTGCAAGGCAAATAATACAAAGCATTAATCATGCAAACACACACAGATATTCAGGACTGCAATGATTAGTTTACCCATGTATCTCAAAAATACTTCAATTTCATTTTAACCAGAAAAAACCATAAAATGGAGTTTATGATCACAAAAGATTATTGATGAGTAAAAACAGGTAAATTTGTCCTACTGGCAGTGTAGGATATAGAGGTGCTCTTACTATTGTATGCCATCCTATCAAGTTTTGGGCAGATATCTTTCTGTATTTTAGTTACTATAATTAATAAAATAACAAATGTATGTGCTCTTGTAAATATGGCCTAGGTGGATTTTATAACGAATGACAACAGGTTGGGGAAAAAACAGCTAAGGCAGATAGAGGAACATAGTACTTTTTTTTTTTTTTTTAAGGAGGGTGTGCATAAATTTACCAAAGGGAGAAAAATAATTTAGTGTAAAAGTTTATTTTTCAGGAGAAAAATAATTTAGCATTAAAGGTTATGCCACACAAAAGTAAAAAAGTTGAATAGGGAATATATGCCATGAGAGACAGCATTTATCAGTGTAGAAAAATTTAGAGTGCGAATTGGAGGCACAGTGTTGACTGTCACTTAAATACTTGAATGTTAGGGCTTCTCAGATGTAATTAAGCTGAGGTAGAAAGGGTCTTTGCTATGTGAATGAAGGCAAATGAATTTGGTGGGTAAGAGATAAATAGTAAATACACTATGCTTTTGAACCTAGATATTCTATTTTCCATTATTTGGTATGAAGTAATAACTAAGATTATTGTACCAAGTGTCATAGTTAATTTTACATGTATTAGCTATTACATGATTTGCCTGGATATCTTTATAGGTAAATTTGCTACTTGGAGATTTCTTGGGGAAGAATGAATTATTTCCTCATCTTTACAGCCATAGTAAGCTGTTACTATTATGTATTATATATTAGCATAATCATTTAATAAGTTTGATGTAGGTACTGGTCTGGGAGCCCTGTGGTATTAAGAACTGGTTCTTTTTCTGTTTTGTTCCTGACACAATGTTTGTGGTATGTTCAAGTTCTGCCATTAATATCACTTTGGAGGCGCCTGGGTGGCTCAGTCAGTTAAGCATCTGACTTCGGCTCAGGTCATGATCTCACAGTTTGTGAGTTTGAGCCCCGAGTTGGGCTCTGTGCTGACAGCTCAAAGCCTGGAGCCCACCTTAGATTCTGTGTCTCCCTCTCTCTCTGCCCCTCCTCTGTTCATGCTCTGTCTCTC